>NW_008691722.1:22452-40987 GCF_000695815.1 Acanthisitta chloris | reverse complement strand
CCTCGGGCTCCCCGGGACACGGCGCCTCAGGGCGGAATGGCCTGGCTGGGGCAGCAGTTGTGTCAGAGTTTACCTTTTGGTGAACTGAAGGGCACCCGATATTTTCGTCAGGCTTGATGATAAGCGTTCGTCGAGGAGCTCCTCCAAGAAGCTCTGAAGTGACATAATAGTGTTTGAAAGTCCCGCCCCCGGGTCTTCCTAGCTTTCATGTCTGATCATAAGAGTTATTTATGTTTTTCATATAGCAGTACTTCATGAGGTTTACTTGACATTCTCAATGGTTCTTCTCTTGTAAGCAGTACATGTTTAAGTGTAAGCTGAGACAGCACTCGAGCCCATTAGTCTCTTATAAATCAATGGTTCTCCACAATTTTGGCCATAAAGGGGAAACCTTTACCTAGGTACCGTACGTTGCAAACATTATGCAGTAGAAAAGATAATGCAGAGAGAAGCTGTGTGATCTTTGGGTTTTCATTTATTTACTGCTAATCCTTGAAGAAATAATTGACTAATAGAATAAGTCCCCGAGCATTGGTTGGTTTGGTTTTGTAAATAAGAGGAGGAGTATTACATGGGATGTATTTTAGGAGATATAAGTCATTCACCTATTGAAGTAGTGCTCATGCTGTCTTTCCTGCACCTTTTTCTGTAGGACTCTGAAACAAAACAAAATGGAATTTGAAGCATTCAGTTTTTAGCTCAAATTGCATTAATTCCAGAAAATATTTTAGCTGGTACTGGAGAAAACAGTGCTGCAACTGAATGAATGAGGATGAAGAAGTTGGCTTGCCTGCTGGTGTGTCTGGTGGTCAGTTTATAGCTAGTTTTGCTCTGGTGTTTGGTTGCACCACCATAATGTCATTAGACTAACTGGGAAAAGCTTGATTGCCTGTTATTTTGTATCTCCTTTGAAAAGGTTTAGTACTTGTGAAGCTCAGCTTGGATAGAGAGCAGCCAGGCCACTGTGTGGGAAGGGAGGTTGTATGGTGCATTGCTGGTGTTGTTGTTAAGCTTTCCCAGAAGCTGTTCTAAAATACCTTGTGCAGAAAACTTTTGCAGTTTTTATTTTGCTTGAGCAGATGATGTTACAAACCCCAGAGATACAGGGTTGTGGTTATTTTTGCCCCCTGTTATTCTCAGGTATTAATGATTGGAAAGAGAAATGAAATCTTTTTCACGTGCACTGTGGATATGCCTCTGTACGTTTAGCCCTAGACTGTTTTGGCTGAGAGCATTGCAGAGTGTGTCTTTATCCTCTCACGTAGTGGCCAGGTGTAGGTTGCTCAAGCTTGCTGCTTTTGGCCTTGGCCAATTCATGCAGAGGTGAGAGTCCTACTCTTAGAAATAATCTCCATATTCTGTTTCCAAGACTTTGGATTGACATTCATGGCATTGTGCTAGGTGCATAGTTTTACATATGGGTGTGTTGAGTGAGAAATTTTGGAGGACCAGCTGGTGAGTTTTCTCATATGAACTTCTCAATTGATATCTTCTGGTTTATGTCCAAATGAAAGAGCTGCTGTGTAGGGTAAGATCTGTGTTACTACAAGGGATTTGTACCACTTTAGAAGAATTTTGTATTCTTTTCCCCTCTGTTTTAAGAGATGAAGAGCAAAGTGGAGTCCTGCAACAGGCTGTGCAAAGACTCTTCAAGAAGAAGGCTTTTCTCTTTTCATTTTACAGCTTATTTGTTTGAGAAAAAGGGGATATGCCACTCCTTTTTTTGGTGACTTCTGCTAATTATCCAACAGAAAATGGCATTCTGTTTCATGCAGCCTTCGTGTGCAAAAGAATTAGCGACTATGTGGAGTGACATCAACTGCAGGTTTGGCAAAGGACCCTGATGTAGTAGGTTAGCGCGTCAGTTGTTAACTGGTGATGTACAGCTTCTTTGTAGGAGTTTCTTAAGCTATGTAGAACTTCCCAGAGTAAATACTTATCATAGTTTCAGTGATACATTAAAGATGAATTTGTCCCATGAGTGGAAAAATTAAAAAAAAACCCACCCAAACACACACCCGTGTAACTTCATTTCAGGAGCAGGTTTTGGATCACAGTAGTTAGCCCCCACGTGCCGAATTAGTGCAAACTGCAAACATCCAGCAGTCATAATATTTAAGAACTAATAAAATAGCAATTAGTTTTCACAGAAAACTCACTTGATATATTGTCAGAATGGGACAATACCTTGCACCGAAGCATAATGGTGTTAGCATCTCAAACCCTGCTAAAATGAAGTAGTGACTTACAGCTAGTGATGGCTGAGCTTTGTGGAGATCTTTTGAGTGTTGTTGTGGCAACTCTTGTTTCAGTCAATAACTGTCTTCACTGGATATCAAAATAAAGCCAGAAAGGGATGGCGTGTTCTCTAAACTACATTTCTTTTGGTATAAATCGAGAACAAGCAAAAAGAATATTTAAAAAAATTTTAATAGCTCATAATGCCTGATAAATTCTCTGGATTGTTAAATTAGTATTACTGTTTTCTCTATCAAAAATTGCACCACTTAAGTAGCAGCACTTTAAGAGTTCTAGTTATGTGTTCATGTGAGACTTTTTTCAGGAAATTATTTGTAATTTTTGAAAATATCTTAAAATGCTTTATCAGGTGAAGTTTAACAGTGTCTGTATTTGAGGCCATTTTCTTGCAAATGTATGTATCTGGAAAGATGGTAGATACAAAGACAGAAGTCATCAGAGTCCACTGAGCAAAATTGCTTCCTTCCTATGACTTAGAAACTGAATTTGTATTTAGCTTGTATGGAAAGATGCTAGGAAATAGGAAACAGTCTAACATTTTATCTCTGCCATCATCTGTGTGCAGTTAAGTGCTGTTGAGGTGGTTTGTTGTGTTCTGTGCTGTGTGTGCTTTCTTTTAGCTATTCACAATTGTTTTAAGTTTTCAGCTTTTTTTCTTCTTTTACATAATCACTATTTCTAAAATTAACTAAAATTCTCAATAGATTCAAATTAATGAGAAGTTTGTTTTTACCTTGCTTTTCAGCCATCAGCTGATGTACTGTTCCCTGTCCTGCAGGTTTTTTTCCATCACAGTAAATGCTGTACTTGTGTGATGAATGGTAGACGTTCATTCTGTTAATACATAATTCGGACACTATTCCATTTGGAATCACACTGGAATGGAGGCATTGATAATTTCCAAGTAAATGAGTGAAAATCAGACAGCTTATTTATTTTTAGGCGTTTAGCTTGTCAGCTTTTGTGAATGTTTGTGTTCTCTCACATTCTTGCTGTCTAACGTTGAATTTCCAGGGACCATCATGTGTCTAGAACCATTTCACTTTGCCCATGCGTATGAAATGTAACCCTGTGGTGGTTTTGGTTGAATTTCAAAATACAAAATGTAGCACAATAACAGTTTTATGAGCGATCTGAGATCACTTCAGGTAGATGGAAGAACATTCAGTACTTAATTTATAACTGTCATTTGCATTAACTATGTACTTTGAAGTGCAAGAAAACCTGACAGTGTTTAGATCTATCATTGTATTTGTTTTTCCAGCTGTTGTAAAGTTTTAAAAAACTATAGGCAACAGTTGTCCTGGTACCTTCTTATTAGTAAAGCCACTATCTAGTAATGAACACAATTTTCCTTGAATTTTCTCAAAATTTGTTGTATATAAAATATCTACACATATATAAATGTATGTGTATGTAAAATCACATTCTTGGTAATTTCCTTATCCAGAGGATAAGTAAAGCCTAGGCTCAGTAGCACTCTCTAGCTGACTTCATGAATATCTCTGTTCTCTTGAAGATCTGATCCATAGTAAATGTACTTCTGAAGCAAAAATCCTAATGCTAAAATAAACTGTCTTTTCTACCTTGCCTAGATAAACAGTGATGGTTTTTATGCCTTTGGACACTTCCCTGCTGTAGAAAGCGTTCACTTCCATGCCTGCCTTTCCCAAGGCTCGTTTCTGTAGGAGTGTGTAGATTCCTTTCAAGAGTGGAAGTTATAGTAGTTTTTCTAATACTTCAAATGAAAATTTATTCACCTGCAGCAGAAATGCAATTTTAGTGTTGTTTGTAAATGTGTACTTGGGAGAAATCTCTTGTAGCCTGTTTTTCCTAAACGTGACTAAATTTTATTATTTATTGGATAACTAGATATACATTTCTTTACGGCATATGTTACTGACCTGAGAGACCGTAAACCTGAAAGTTGAATTCGTTATATTGGAGCATGAGCATAGTTCGTGTAATAGGGTTTCAGAGGTCTGCTACACCAATCTGTTCTCTACTGCTTATCTAATATTAGTAGAAGTCACTTTTTTAGCTCTGTTGCTCACTAAACCCACTCTTCAGATGCATATTTTCCAGAAATAACAGTCAAATTCCATTCCTATCTGGAAATACTGAGTTTTTTCTCCCCCTTGCCCACAGATATGCGTGATAAAATGAGGAAATGGAGAGAAGAAAACTATCGAAACAGTGAACAGATAGTGGATGTTGGAGAAGAGTTAATTAATGAATATGCATCTAAACTTGGAGATGACAGTAAGTAAACAATCATTATTTTTGAAAGTTCAATTGTCTGATTTGGTTTTCGCTTTTCAGTCTCTATTTTATTTAACAGCCTTTGTATTGCCTTTCTCTGTGTGCTTATGTTGGTGAAATATATATTAATTTCTTAGCCAGAATTCCAGTAGTTTCTTTCTTACCCAAATATGGGCTGCAGTGAAAAGGGATGCAAAGTTACCTGGTAGAACTGTTAGTTTGCTAATCTTTTAGTTACAACGTTACGTGAAAACTTAGCATGAAACTGTTACTTAAGATTCATTTGACTGATTTTCTGTTCTTCAACACTGGCAAAAATTGAAAAGTGGATGTTCTGCAAGTCTGATCAGAGAGTAAGTCCTAATGTGGACCAATTAAGAAGATTGCAGTTAAAAGGTTATGAAAGGAAGAGAACTAGAGCTTTTTTGCCTTTCAAGATGTCAGAAGGTACTTTGTTACTAAAAGCACTGAGTAGCTAAAATGTGTTACTAATTAATTCCAGCAGTTTCTTAATTTGTCCCTGTTTCAGCAGTGATCCATGCGAGTAGAAGGAAAAATGTACAGACAGAATTAATTAATCTAATTTACATTATAGGTGTTTCCTATTATCTTTAAACCCCTAATTATCTGCACTTATTGTCTCTTTTTTGTCCAGTTTGGATAATATATGAGCAGGTGATGATTGCTGCCCTGGACTGCAGTCGAGATGATTTGGCATTGGTAAGTTTTCAAGTTGACTTTTCCTTCACACTGTAAGTTTCTGTCCTGAGTATCTCTTCCAAATGTTGGGGTTTTTTGACAGTTACGGGATATTCTGAACTCCATAGCTTGGACTGGTAGGAAAAATATCTATCAAGAAATACACTGCTGGGAAGAAACCGCCACTTCCTACCTTCTCTAATGTGTAACTTTTGTTTAGACAGATCACATCTCTTCCAATAGCCATGAAAATATTTACAGCTACTCTGGTATGGGCTAAATGTCAAGAATAATATTGAAGTTGCCATATTGTACAGAGAGTGTTTGTTTATTGAAAACCTCTCAAATTATATTGGGTTTTTGAATGTTTTGAGGTAAAATGTCCCATCATGCATATCATGTTTATGTCATGTTGACTACCATCAAAGAAAGTCATTGACATATTGGAGCAGGTATTCAAGATGAATAAGGAGCTGGTCTGCATAATATATAAGGAAAGGCTGAGAGATCTGGGTGTGTTAAGTCTTGAGAAAGCCAAGAAGGAATTTTATTGCTATCTTTGAATATTTACAAATGAGAAGGTATAAAGAAGGTAGACATGTATTTTTGTAGATGTGCAACAAAAGGCAAGTGTGAGAGACATAAGCTGCAACAAAGGAAATTCCAATTAGATACTAGGAAAAAGGTTTGGGCAATGGGATTAGTGAACACTCTGGGACAAATGGCACAGAGAAACTCTGGAATCTCCTTTGGAAATGCTTAAAAATAGATTGGTGTATGGCCTTGCACTCCCTTGGAAGCTGGCTCTGTTTTGTGTGGGGATTTGGAGCATGTAAACTCCAAAGGTCACTTGCACTCCGAATTATTTGGGGATTGTTGATTAAAATATTGTTAATGGATCTTTTGATATAGTCAATTTGTATGCAAATTTATTTGAGTTATACAAATAACAATTTGCATGAAACTAGTTTATTTGGAATTGTAACACCTGTTTGTCGGATTAAAAATGAAACTAAAAAACCCAAACCCAGTAAGCTTAGCTAATCCTTTAATGGCAGCAACTGAAAAAGGCAAAAGCAGGAGAATTTTAGGAATCTTTTCACCCCTCCTTCACAAAACAGTTGGGGGGGAACAGGTCTTGTTCCCTGAAAACTAGCAAGCTTGAGCTTATTGTAAGTTAAAAGAAAGATGTTTTCAGGACTCCAGTTCTTTCATGGAGATTGCTCCTCCCGTGCCTTGTTCTCTGTCAAATGGCAAAATACCTCATAAAGTCTTTGAGCTTCATGTGATGTCATTTGGGTGAAACTTAATGGTCTGTGATATACAAGAGGTCAGACTAGAGGATGTAGTTGGGAGAAGGGCAGTTTGACAGTAGGCAGAACTAGACAAGTTTATCTCACATCACATATGTATATGGTAAAATGGAGTACACTGGAAGATATGGCACAGCACTTTGAACTTGTTGTGAACCCACTGACCTTCCCTGTCTTTTGTTCCTCAGAAGAAAATACCGTTGTAGTATAGCTGTCTGCTGAAACAAAAACAAATAGACTTACTCTTTAAATAAATACATTTCCGTGTCCTGATTTATATGTAAAACAGTTTTGGTCTTTATTTTCAAGGTCTTTTTAGGAAGACTCATAAAATTGTTGAGGGAGCCAGTGTTGAAAGATTGGTTGTGAAACACTCTTTGTTTTTACTAACCCTGGCAGGGATTTTAAATTTCAGATGAGGGAGTGCAACGTTTTATATGCAGTTCAGAGAGGCGGTTAAAAGCTTAGGGGAAAACTTGGGGTTTTTTTAATTTTCTTTTTAATTTGGTTAATTTATAATAAAGAAGTAGTTAATTCAAACAAGTCGACATCATATATGGCATTTTACTACAGCTGTAGCTCCAGCGTAGACAAATAGCTTTGGAACTTCTGTTTATTAGCAGTGAGCTTTTGACAGCTGTGATGCATTTTGCTTAGGGGGTTAGGTCTCATCTATTCCAAGTGAGAAGGCTGAGGTAGTTTTCAGTCATTTATCTGACTTTTGTTTTTATTTTTTCCTTTCCTCTTTTTATTACTGGTGTCCTTTCTGTCCTGCACAGAATGACAGTGTGTAATGCACACCCCGGCTGCAGCCATCCAGTTGTTTCACATGCACATTTTAGTGCAATCTAGTGTTGGCAGCACTTGCACTGCTAGTGTATTTTGTGCTGAAGTCCAGGTTTATATTTCTTTGCCTTTGTCAGAGTTTTAAAATTTAAAAAATGTGATTAAAAAAACATTGGAAAGCAAATTAAGTGTGAATTAAAGTTTCCCCTACAAATGAGATTTGCCATTGTAAGTGCTGAGTTTCTGGGAGAATCTCAAAAGCAAATTATTGACGTGGTGCAGAACCAGTCATCAACAATATAAAAGATTATGGGGATTACAAATTAAATTCAAAAAGAGGACATTGAGTGGTGCTGAGTCCAGAAGTTTTTGAAGATATAGTTTGTGTAGTTTATTTATGCACTTTGGTTTTTTAAAGTGTTACAGGGAGTTGTTTGTGACTTTGTCACAACTTTCTCACTTTATTGTGTCTGATAGCATAATCTGCAGTTTATTTTGGCCTTGTGGCTGCTGTGTTCAGTTGGGTAATGATTGTGTAGTCAGATCTAATGTGAGCAAATTCTGGTCTTGTTGCAGTTGAGCCCTACTTCATCGGCTTCTTTCATACTGTCAGTGAGGGTTTTTTTGGATGTAACAGTCCATGTGCAGATTGTGGAGTTTAGTGTTATTGTAAATGTTACAATTTTTGTTATTTGAGCATTTTATTGGAGAAAAGTAGTACCTGTTTTTATACTGAAAATCGCCATCCTTCAGGTTTCCCTGGTCACTAGACCACAGGGTGGATTTACTGTCTGCAAAAGTTCTTTTCAAAGTCTACAACGCTGTTCAGGTTTTAAAAGCTGGAGTGAAACTGCTTTTCTGGAGTTTTATGTACTTAGGTCTCTTAAGAATGGTCACAGTTCAGACATTGTGTAACATGCTGCTAAGTACATGTAGTTTTTTTATGACTGGAGCAGCAGCAGTTCACCAAGACATCACTCGAAGTGCCTATAAACTGTTTCTGTACTAAACCTGAGCCTTTCTATGTGAAATTGTATTGTTAAGATCTTGGTTTGGTGCAGACTAAGATGATCATCATGAAAATAGTCTACGCTTGCTTGAGGCTAAGCATTATTACTTTGGTTACAGTTTCCTTTCTTTCTTCCTTCTCTATTTTTTAGCATCTAGGACAGATGTAAATATTCCTCTTGGATTTGCCCTAGCAACCTGTTTATTTTCAGAAGCAGAGAGGGAACCTACCAATTACTACTGTACTTTTTCCTTTGACTGGTGGATGTGATGAGATGGAACAGATCATGTAGATAGGCCTCTGCTAGAACCTTAGGTCTGAAGAACAGGTTTATAAGCTGAGTTGTGTAAATAAATGCCTAGAAGAGGAGGATTCTGTGTGAACCTTTCGATGTGATTCAACCTACTGGTCTGTTTGAGTGGCTGGGGACTATCCTGTGTCCCACCATAATGAATCAGCTGCAAACTTTGCAGTGCTATCTAGCCACATTCATGATACAATTACGAGTTAGTTTGCTCTGGGGAAGTTGTGACTCAGTCCCTCTACCAAACATCCTTTTTTGCTAATCCAGAGAAATCTGCCTGTGATGAATTCTTTTTATCCAGACCAGGTGTCTCATTGATTTCAGGAGTTAGAAGCTATGCCCTTTCTGCCAGCAGGCTCCACCCAAGCCAGTGACAAACATTTTCTTTGGATTTCAAAGTTTTATTTTAAAAATAAACACAGAGCATAGTATTAGCATAGTTTGTTCCATTGTGAGATATCCATTTATTAAAGAAGTATCATATAAGCTCTCACTGTCTTTATTTTGCTTTTTTACTGTCTTGAGATGTTATTTGGCAACTAAGTAAACTTCAAGTTTTAGTAGTATCAGAGCTGTTTTAGTAGGTGAGTTTGATTTTGTAGACAAATAACTATTTCCAAGAGGACCTAACAATCTAATGACCTGTATGGAGGATATTTCTTAAAATTAGTCTTCTAACAGACAGAGTTTAAATTTCTGACCTTCTCCCTATCAGTGCACTCTACTGCTTATTTCAAAAATTGGTATTTCATTGTACTCAGAAGTGCCATTCCAGGTTGTTGAATTCTCAACCAAGACTTTTTTTTTCTTTTTTTTTTTTGTTCTTCTAACTTCTGTCTAGATAACTATAGTCACAATAGTGTTTCTGGTTCTTTGTATAGTTTTGTCTTCAGGAGCTGAGGCGACAGTTTCCTGGGAGCCACAGAGTGAAACGATTAACTGGAATGCGATTTGAAGCAATGGAAAGGTAAAACCTGAATTTTAAAAAATGTGCTTTCTGTCTGGAAAAGTGTTTGGGCTTTCTTTAAAAGGCATTCAGGCATTACAAAATCATGGCAAAACAGTGCTTGGCAGTTTCTTTATAGGAAATAACTGTATGCATGATCATATTGTAAGTTTTAGACATCTGTATTGCATTTTTGCAGGTACTATGCAGTGTTGCATTTCTACAATCTTCCTATCAGACGTCATAGATCAGAAAGATCTCTTACTCAACAGCAGAAGTCATTATACAGTAAAACACTGTGCACTATCTTGGCAAATTCTGTGAGGTATACGTTTCATCTCACAGAGCTAGAGCTGGATATGAAAATCAATGCCAGCATTTTTTTCCCTTCATTGTTCTCCTATGCTCCTAATTACTGCAGGGTGCAACTCTTTACCCATGTTTTCTTAGTGTGGATAAATCAGTTGAACTTAGTATGGGTTAAATCTATAGAGTGTGTTTATAGAAACAACAGAAAAAACATACGAGATAGAATGGCAGAACCTAAAAATCAGACTGACAAGTTTTGAAATACTCTATAGAAGGGTTATAACATGCTAGGTTTAACAGGAGTTACTAAAATAATGAACAGATTAAAACTTGATAGCTTTCCAAGATCAGGTCTTGAGGATGACCTTTATTGTCTGCCTTTCTCCTTGCATATATCTTTGATGTCAACATGCTATTCTAAAGCCCTTGTCTTGGATGTTGAGAAGGAATTCCAGCTTTCGGTGCCGTTGGATGCTAACCAATCTGTACCATGACACATTTTACCTAAAGAGTTGGTGAGATTTGGAGCCTTTGGGCCATCTTGATACGAAGGAATTGGAAGTACACCTCAAATGCTTTTTTTAAAAGATAGTTATTTAGCAGATGTTCTTCATCCATTACATTCTTGAAAAATTAACTTTGAAAATGGTATTTGATACAAGCCACCAATGAGTGTCCATTGCTCCTATCCAAAAAAATTAGTGGCCAGAATCCACATCCACAGGAGCTCTCTCAAGACAAATAGATGCTCCATGTTTCACACTCACTTTATATCAAATACACATTCTTGAAGAATTTCCATTAAACTTAGTTCTCTTGTCTTCATTTTATATAGGGTGGGAAGACAGTGAGAGAATGGCAGCGGATTTTCCCCCTTCCTGAAACCTGTTCAGAAGTACTGTAGATCATAAGTCAGTTCAGGGTTGTGTGGCTACATTGAAGATGTTCCTGCATGTACACAGGTCTATGTGGGAGATGACTGTAGCACAAAGATGTGGGGTTTCAGCAGTAAAGTGCTATTGAGCCACAGTTTTCTGAAAGTGGTCATACAAATTATTGACCAAGTGTGTCTGTCAGGTTAGATCCTTGAGATTTGGGTATTGGGGAGCAGGGGCTTTAACAAAAGCTGAGGTTTCATCTTCACAGATTATCTTCAGAAGTCAGAGCAGAAGGAGGCTTTGGTTTGGGTTGTGTTGAAGAGGAACCCATCTGAGGTGCTCTAAGCCATGCCCTGGAGAATCCTGTTTCTCTCCACTAACTACAAAAGAAGTCTTGGAAGACTTCAGCTGGAGGGATCATGTTTTCAATTGAAGAAATAAACTTCTTGTTAAATTTCAAGTGACTTGTAGGATCTAGGAAGGATCCTGCTTTCCCCAACGGGAAGAGCAACAGTGAAGAACTTCCCCATAGACTGAGACATCCCTGTAGACACTTGCTAATGAAAAGAATAATATTCTGGAACTTCACCATGTGAAGCTGGAGTTATGACTTTCATGTTCAGTATTCTAAAACACATTTGTCAAAGTGTCATCTAACAGAGAACACAAACAGCATTTCACAGCACATCTGCTCAAGTCTGTAGCAGTCACTTATGTGTTTCTGCTTTTGTGCTCCCTTTCACATTTTTTCTCATACCTTATGGTAACTGGACTACACAGCTGAGCTATGCTAATGTCAGCAGTGCTTAGGGAACAGTGAGAGTATGTAAATTGAGTATCCAAGGTGAGAAGGAAATGTGTAGCATCAAAAATCAATCAGCAGAACCGCTGAAAAACTGCTTGTCAAACTACACATGACGACACAAAGTACGCCCTAGTTCTGTGCTGATAGTGCAAGAGCTGTGTACTCAAATGTGTTTTGAATTGAATTATTTCATTGGTCCAGTCTGAGTCGTGTACACAGCTGGCTGAACACACAGATCTGTTCCCCAGGAGGTTTGAAGTGCTCATAGCACCAAAGTAACTTGTTTCAAGCATACTTCAAATAGCAGAATTAACCAAAACTGCATAGTGATGGTGGAAAACATTTTCTTTCAAAAAAATAAATGCAGATTATTTCTTTGAACAGGTATGATGATGCTATCCAGTTATATGATAGAATTTTACAAGAAGATTCAACTAATACAGTAAGTTTAAAAGATACTTGTAAACTGATTTGTTGTTTGAAACTGTGACGACATTTTCTGTGTTTCACTGTGGAAAAGTGTGTGTCTTTATTACTTTATTTGTTGCCTTTAGCTTCCTAGAATAATAATTAGTTACCTTTGTTTCATGATGAAATGTGATGTGATACTTGCTGAAACACTGATTTAGAAGACAGGATTATAACTAGCAATCTTTCCAGCACTCTTAGTAGAGTTTAGATTGGGTCTTTTAGCTCTGTCATTTCCCTGAATATTCAGTATTTAAAGGACCAATATAGTCTTCCATGTGTCTTCTGTATTCCTAATGCTTGACCTTCCTTAATGATTAACTATGAATACACTCAGGTAGTGCTTGAGTAGCAGTTATTTTGATTTATTGTCTGGGACACTTCACTAGCTCTTGAATCAAAATGCATGAAGCATGCCAATCAAATAAAATCTGAGACAGACTGTACTGTTCTTGTAAGCATTTTTTGAATACTGGTTGTGAAAGCTATTGTGAGCTATTAGATGCCAAAATAAAAGTCTAGGGAAATGCGTAGCAACATGTTTTCATGTGGGTTTTTTCCCCCAAGCGTAAAACTAGAAATAGAAAGAAACTATGGACTCTGAAGATTTTTACATGAAATTTTGCAAAATCAATTATTATTAATCATTGAGGATATATATTTGTGTTACTTGGTTTTGAGGAACTGTTTATTCGGTAAATTTCTGTCTAAATGCAATATTTGGGCTACTGCAGATGTTTTGTCAGTCTCAGGTGAGCCTTCCTAGGTGTGTTGTGAACCGCTGCCTTTCTTCTGTCAGCTCATTTGATGTGGTCTGCTCTTCGGGAGAGGAAAACGTGCAGAAACAGATAACCAGAGTTAGTTAGTGTGAGCCAGAGCTGGGGATAGGTAAAGTGCCATTACTTAAACTAAGTAAATTATTTTTAAAAACCCCGCAGAAGAAATTAAAAAACAAGCAACCATAAAAAACACCCCAAACCACTGGAAAGTTGTTTTCAAGGCAACACATCTGAAAACATTAATGCCAATTTAAGAGCTCAGATGACAGTAGTACATTAAAGTCTGTCTGTTAACAGTGAGAGAACTTATAGATTCTATGTAAGGGTAAAAAGAACTATTTCAGTCCTTCACTTTTATTTTTCACTCTCTCTGGAGCAGTAGAAGTTTGATCTCAAGAAGATTCGAGCACAAGGTACATAGCTGTCCACCATAAATGGTGGATTTTATTGGTGTATGGCCCAAAGGGTTTCAGTAACACTAAATCTTCAGTCATGTTAAACCAATATGGAACCCATATACAGTGAAACCACGAAAATAGATCACCTAGATGAACATTTTATGACCTTTTGCTGATGTCAATGGAAAACAGAGCACCACATTACAATGACTTTTGTGGACCACAGGCAATTTTACTCTTCAGCTGTCTCAACATAGCTCACATCATCTGCGTGGTTTGTTATATTTAAATAGGTAAAATGCATGATTATTGCCTGATTTGGATTTCCTCAGTAACAAAATCAGAAAGATCCATAAAGTTGTAATATTTAGAAGTGTAAGTTGTAAATATTATAACAGTTGATTGGGTTGGATTTCTTAAGAAATTTCTAAAGGTCTGAGAATAGAATTGGAGAGAGTTAAATGCAAAGCAAAAGTTCCTTTCTGTATAATGAGAATGGGTTGGCTAAGCCTTGCATGTGGAGAGTGAAAGTTAAGTAGAAAGTTTTGATAAATTGTCATATGCAGATTTCTTTGTGTCTTTTACCTGTTAATTATTTCCATGCACACATGTGGCTGCTGTAGGAAATAAAGATTTCTAGATTTTAAAAAAGCAACTGTTGCTGAGTTTGTCTTGGCACTCACCTTCACAGAAATTTCTTCTCGTCTGCTGACACATGGAGTTGCTTATATACATTAAACGTTTTGGCAAGTGCTTTAAGTGAAACATAGACATTTGTTCACACGAATCATGTAAAAATCATACTTTAGATTGATCAAATAGGAGCATGGAAAAAGCTTTTCCAAAAATTATTTCTTTTAGACACATGCCAGACTTTTTCATTATGAGAAGTGAACTTTGAACTCAGATTATGTAATGCACATTTATACTTTCTGATGAGGTTTAGTTGCATGCAACATGGTGAAATTAAGATAACTAATTATTTTATTTAATTTCTTAGGATAGAATTCAAAGTAGCCTTTGTGTTTAAGAGATTATAATCTCTCAATGTTTTATCTCTGAGCTTACTTGCTGAAAAAGATGACTCATTTGACAGTGATCAGTGTTAATGTCACTTAGAGATCCTGTCTCATTTTTTCAAAGCATTTAGGCATTGAGTAAGAGTCTGTCTCTTCTCTAGAGGCTTTGGTGTTCATGAATTAAATGTGACTCCTGTGACACACACCTTGTGTGCATTTCAGTAGGATAAGAATGGGAACCTTTTCCATTTTTTGTCCATTTTGGTTGAAATGAAGGCTCTAGCTCAAGCTGGTAGATTACTCTGTCATTAAGGCAGAAATTTCATGTAGTATCCAATTGAAAATCTGTACACTGATGCTGAACAGTGACTGAGTTGTTTGTAGATCTTGAGATAAAATGCTTAGTCTGTTTATCAGAACAAAAAAAGAGGGTAATTGTTTTTTTAGCAGGGTTGGTAGAAAGGACTATTTTGTTTGGTTTTGCTGTTAACTGAGAAATCCTTATCCTGCTCTGCTTTGGAGGAAAGGCCTCTAGTTAGCCTTTTGTCAGTTGGGCCCTTCCTGAGCTGGTCTGTCCAGGAGTGCAAAGAAGATTGATGATGAGAAAGGAAATTGAATTCATGTGTTCAAGTCTTAGGCTGGTGTCTAACCCATTCCACTGTCATCCTGGTGCATCTGCAGTTTCTCCTGATTATTCAGCTCAACCATCAAGAAGATTGCTGAGCTCTTGGTCAACACCAGGAAAAAGTAAGATAAGGCACAAAGTTCTGCCCCAGTTCTAATCCACAGAAAATATGATGTCTTTATTGGGATAATTCTACTGGGGTTTTTGGAGCTTTTTCAACTAAGCTTTTAATATAACAAGACAGTGTATATGCTTGGTTGGTTTAGGACATGTGGATAATCTCATTAACTTTATGGGTTCAGTAATATAACTGTGTGAATGAAGAATTGAAAATTAAAATTTTCATAATAGGGGTGATCTGAGCAAAGCTGTTGTCTTCCAGCATTTATAAAATACTAACAACTCTTGTTTGTGGGAGTGAGCAGGAACAAGCATATGCATATGGTCACATGAAGTCACACTTTCCTGTACTATTTGGATAGTATTTTTGTAGACAGGCTGGACATCTTTCAGAAGAGGCACAGGAGGTGGTTGAAGACATGTGGAAATACAGAATACTAGAAAGATTCATAGCAAAATCTTAGTACTCTCTCCTATGTTGTTTTTTTTCCCCCAAACCATCAATCTAACAATTTTACTTAATGCCTCTAAATGCTTCAATTACTATCAACAGTTGTTTTCTGTTCACTTTATTAATGTTCATGACTGTAGGATCTTTTGCACTTTTCTTCATTCTACGTGGAGAAGTCCTAATCTGTCCAGCAGTTCTTGTTGCCATGAAACCCTGCTGCAGTTCTGAGTGTCCTTACAGGTTTTTTTCCTATACTTGGGTGACAAATGAGAGGACAGAACTGCAGTCAGTATTAAAAATGCAAGAGCAGTGTGGAGTTACAAATAACAAAATTGTGCCTCTGATGTGTTCTGTTCGGTATTATGTTCTGATAATTCTAGTGTCACAGTATTTCGGTTTGGCGTTTTGGGTGTTTTTATGACCTCCTCTGAATATTGAACTGGCATTTTGTAGAACTCTTTCTTGTAATTCCAGCATTTCTGTCTGAACTGGACAAATTCAGACAGCTTTTCTGTCTATGTTAAGTTAGTATTGGTTTGCCATATATGCAACCCTTTATCTAGATTAAATTTCACGAGTTGTTTTATTGTGCTGATGTTCATTATTTTGAATACCAGTCTTTGCTTGTTGGCTCTTGCTGTTTATACTTAACTCGTCATACTTTAACTTTGCATCACTATTCTTATTAATTAATCACAAAGTTGCTGAGCAGTAGTTTTTAGTACAGGTGATTCTAGGATTCTCAATGCAGACAACTCTTTTCTCCTCTGTTTTATACCTTTTGACTAATTAATTTATGCCTGTGAAGACCTTCCACTCTTAGACTGTTGCACCTTAGTTTCCTTCAGAGCTTTTGGCTTCCGAGTGAGACATCTTGTTGAAGTTATTTTTTAAGTCAAAGTTGACTTTTAAATGGATTTTTACTCATCCACATTCTTGGTAACTCTTTGAAGAACTCCAGTAGATGAAGGGAGCCTTCCTTTCCTCTGTGTAAACTGTTCTTACTTTTCACTGGTATATAACATTTTTCATGTTTTCCAGTTCCAGGCTTTAGCTTTTTAGCCTTTTCAACTCCTACCAGTTTGCTATGTGCTGGTGTTAGACGTTATAGGTATTGTTTGTTTTATTCCTGCTCGAATTCTGTAAAAAGTTGTTCTGCTTTGGCATTATGCCTAAAGGAGCAGCTTCAAGTCAGCAGCTCTGTGCCTGCATAGGTCTGCAAGATTTACCCTGATTTAACTGTCTTCCATGCCTAACTTTGAAAAAACTCTGAAGTCTGGTAAGAGTACATTGGTTATTGTGATTGTATTCAGATATGTGGTATTTTTTGGCATCTTTGTAATTCTCTCCCTCTATCTTTGTTGATGCTATTTACACATCTGTTTTGATTTGCTTATTGCAATTTGAAGGAAAAATAGTTCAGTGTATCAAACTCTTAGACCTAATTCTAAAATGTTAAAAAATTGAAAAATATCTTGTTAAGATACAAAATATAATTTGTTTAATGCTGTAGTTGTTACACAGATAGGAAGTTGTTCCTTTCTTAGAGGCATCAGTCCCTGAAAATTCTGCTACTAATACTTTCTTTGCAACCATGAAATTTAGAATAATCTTACACTCTCTCTTGGCATGTTTTACTAATCAAACACAGAAGTTGATAAATGTTCATGTCCTCGCTTAATTTTGAGTCTATTTAATGTTAATTAAAAAGAATCATGACAAATGGAGGATTAGTTCCTTTGCCAGATTGGGGGTTATTAGTCTTTAAAAGAAATGTCTTAGAAAGGTTTACTGTTTAATAAATATGTACATACTGAAATGCCTTAGTCCATATGATACTGATTAAGGTGTAAGTATTTCTTTAGGATGCATATATCTTTCAATTAAGAATTCTGGATTTACAGAATCAGCCAATAACCATTCTACCGTTTTGTTTCAAACTCTGGAAAATTGATAGGGGGAGTTCCGTGTCATTGGGTCTGCATGGTCTAACACTGCAGATCTTGTTACAGCACTGAAAGTTTCACCTTTTCATTTTTATTTAAGGTGGAAGGAGAAAGGAGATTGAGTTCATTTTTGTGTGAGACTTGTTTTTAAAAATCTTACCCTTGTGATGTAAAGAACTGAAATGTACCTCTTGAACATTATGGTTTTTACCCTTATCAATGTAACTTGACTATTTTATTAGGATTTTCAGATTTCAAACTAATCTCAAATCCCTATAGATACAAATAAATAAAATAAATTTCTAATTAATATTTTTAGTGAACTTAATGATTGAACAGTTTTGTTCTATGCATTTTGCAGGGTTTTAGTACCTTGCAATAGCTCCCCTAAATGTGAGTTGCTGGGAGCCTGGCTTTGCTTATCAAGTAGCTATTTTTGGTCTGGCAAAGTGGTTATTAATGTTGGCAGTGGTTCTGAGCAGTAAAGCATTCTGTTTAATTTGTATGGAAATAAATTGATGCTGTGTGTGTAAATTGTCGTTAGTTGCGCCGCTGTCCTCAGGATGCTCAGTAAGCATACTGTGTGTGAGCCCCAGCTCACAGAGGAGCAAGCAGAGACACAAAGGGAGCTCAGGGGCAATATAAATCAGAACAAGAATTAGAAGTTTATAGCACACAAAATTGCCCATATTTTTGCCTTTTCATATGTATTTTTTCTTAAAAGTATTGGCTATTGGAGTAAATGAATTTTGGTTTTAATTTAAAAAAACCAACCTGATAGACTTCATGATTCAAAGAAAAACTAGAAATCAGATGTGAGAACAGTCTGTGAATACAAGTAAATGCAATAGTAGTTTGTTCTCATGTCTTTATTTTTTCACTTGTCATATCGCTTACAAATCACAGATCTGAATACTTCTGATCTACTGAACACATGTATGTCTCATGGCATTATAATTTTATTTATATGATGGGAAAGTGTTAAAAATTGCTTTAAAAACCCTCTATGTCTACATTGATTTATTTCCAGCACTTTTTACAAAGACTGTCAAAAATTCTTTGCTACTATACAACCTTTTGTTCATTCTCTGGGTGTTAGTTCTATTTCGAGTGGCTGAGCCTCTTTTTTGTAAACTCAGAGTTCACTGTAAATAAACTT
>NW_008691722.1:0-22428 GCF_000695815.1 Acanthisitta chloris | reverse complement strand
AAAGAGTGCAGATTTCAAGCCCAAATGCTGCTTTATTTTTGGTGATAAGGAAGGTGGATTAAAAAAAAAAGGAAGTTTTAAATACTTTTTTCCTCAAATAAGAAACAAAAATGGTAATTTTGAAGAAATGTCATGGGATTTGGTGCAGTTTAGAAGCTGGAAAATTCTGTCAATATGTATACGTAATTCATCTAACTCCCAGGTACTACCACCAGGACATTTTAATGATGTCTAATCCTTTTGTCCTTATTGTTTGATTGCAAAAGGTGACATACTTATTATAGGTAAACATCAGTTTATATTTGTGACTAGAAATAGTTGTAGCTTTTCATAAATTATTGTCTGGAGGCCCCAGTGATTTATGTTACTTGGGAGTGCTGTGGTTAGGAAATAAAGCAGCCGTGGAGAAAAATCTGTTTCCAGACTCTTTTGGAGGACTGACCTGCATGCGGTTGAAGGAGTTGCATTAGAAACAAAGAGGAGAGTGGCTTATGTAGACTGTTCTGTTTGCCATTGCAAATGACAACTTATGTCATATGCATCGCTCGATTTTATATATTTAATAATTCTCAAGAGTTTACTTTTGATCAGTCTCTTGACTGTTTTTTCTTTAAATTTTGAAAGTTAATCCAAGAGCTACAGTCAGTAGTCTGTTACCTGCAAAACTTCTCTCTTCAGAAGCTGTGGCTCCATGATGCCCTCCTTTGGCTGTGCATACTGGGGTCTCCACTTTCCCTTGTTTCATGCTTCAGGCTCAGTGTGCAAGTCACTGGGCTGTGTGTGTAGGTAGTATCAGTCTTGGGTAGAGAGTTAGCACTGCCCTGGTCTTCCCATCACAGCAAGAGGGTGACCTGCCTTATGAAGTGCTTTGAGACCTCTTCTTAAAATGTGATAAAGGACTATGATTTTGGTTGGTTTGGATTTTTGTTCTTGTTTTGTGGTTTGGTTTAGTAATAGCAGTACTAAAGAATAATGTGGGATTATTCTTTTTGTATTAAAAGGAAAGTTTAATATGCTGTTATCTAATTATTTTTTTTAAAAAAAGAAAAAAAACAGTGTATGTAACTGTTAGAGTGATAAATGTGTCAGCAGTTAAAATTTCCAGTTACAACTTTTAGCCAAATGTCTCCTAGTAAAAGCACAGTAATGTATGTAACTTCACGGGTTGCAGTTTGACAAAGAAGCAGTGGAGACGACTGTGGGTAAAGCCAGCACACTGCCTGTCTCCTGATTTGTCCCTGGTTGTTCTGATGAGTCTTCTCTCTGCCTGTGCCTTACATTTAAGCAGAAGAATGAAATTGTTTTTTCTCACTTGAGTTGTTTTCAGTGAATTTTCATTGAATGGGGGAAGTAAAAAGGATGAACTCACAGGAAAGAATAAACCTGGAGTTAGTGTTAAAAGCATTTCTAGCTGTGCTATTTTGGTGATTGAACTAGTTTATTTAAATGCTACACTCTCCTCTTTCAGAATCAGTTGATTTGTTCAAACAATGATCAAAGGATAAGAAATTATTTAAGAGAGTAGTTATGTTTAAAGTACTGCAAAAAGACAAAAACTCTTTCAGGGTGTATGTGACTGTGAACTTAAGAGGATACATCATGAAGAAATTAATTTCAGAGCTATCTTACTTTGAAGGATTAAAATCATTTAAGATTCTGTTGAGTTTTCTGTTGCTGTGCTCTCAGGGCTTCTGTAAGGTGATACCCAGCTGTATAATCTCTTTATAAGATATGAAATAGGATAAGAACTATGAAGGGAATAAGCACTGGGACTTAGTTACCAGAAAAGTGTGTGCTGCTCTTTCGTTAATACTATCTCATGGAGAAATGGCATACAAGAGTGTGTCTGCATGGAGACTTGTCACGCACACCACACTGTCTGTCATCTCCTGCCTGACTACAGCAGTCGTGATCACCCAGGAGAACAGGGGTTATATGCAAGGCACGATGCTGATGGTGTTCGTTCTTTGAGGCATGTTGTGCTGGAATTCTGCTTTCATTCTGTCAGTTTCTGCTTTCATTCTGTCAGATTCCTGATCTGATGACTTTCAGGCTGGCTGAGGTGTAGCGTTGTTTGCCTCAAACTGGGAATATATGCGTTGTTTTGAATTACACCTCAAGTGTGTCTTGATTCACAACTCCTAGAGGCCTGAAAACTGCTTTTAGAGAATTATAACCAGCGTCCTTCAAAAGCTGGAATATTGCATTGAAGTACACAGAATTTTAATAGTTCATTATTCTGTATCTTTTGTCCTGGTGGTCTATAAATACTTCTATGGACTTCAAAATTCAAATACATTATAGTTCTTACCACTTGTTTTTATATTGTTTATGCTGAAATACGTTTTCCAGCCACATATCAAAGACCTGCTCGGTTTTACCATTGAAATGGCTATTTTGTATTCCCTTTGCATTGCAGAGCTTACTGTGTGCTCTGGGAATGACGAGAGACTTGTTTATGAAATTGGTGTGTATTTGACATTAATTAAAAATGGCATTCAGCACTCTAACGAGAATATTTTTTAATGGCTGAAAGCCATATTTATACAGTGGCAACTAAGATGCGTCTGTGGGAGTCTCTAAGACTCGGTCACCATTTCTCCTCTGTAGTCATGAACCTTGTGAATGACAAGGTGGGGGTCTTTGGAATAGCTGAAGATTAGCATCCCCTGCTGTTTTGTAATTATCAGAATCTGGACAGTCATTTATTTGAATGAAATAATGCATACAGTTTGTGCCTCCAAAGAAAAGCATACGTAATGTGATTGTAAGAAGAGGTTTTCAATCTCTCAGTGGGAAGTCATAGGGTATGTTTATAAACTTCAACCTAGCAGTTGCTCTGCAGTGGAATTCCACTGGTATTGAGATAATAATTTGCACAGTCAAATTGCTTTCTTTACAAAAACCCAGGGAATTATAAGGCCTAATCCTTTATTAATGTCAACCCATAGGCAGCAAGAAAGCGTAAGATTGCCATTCGAAAAGCCCAGGGGAAAAATCTCGAGGCCATCCGAGAGCTGAATGAGTATCTGGAACAGTGAGTGTCTTACAAGAATACGGATTGTGTTTTGCTATTCTGATAAATCTTTTTAATTAAAATGGAATTTGCATTTAATTTACGCTTTTGCTTCCACGCTGGTCGTTTACAGAATCCCTTGCACATTCTTTGTCTTTTTCCTTTTTTCCTCTCCTGTCTTCTCTATACAGATTTGTTGGAGACCAAGAAGCTTGGCATGAACTTGCAGAACTTTACATCAATGAACATGAGTAAGTTGTTTGCTAAGTCTACATAAAAACTGCTAATTTGAAACCCACTCTGTGTAAGTCAAAAACTTCAGTGCTTTATTTGAAGGGCTAGTGTTACAAAGTATGCTTTCTTATTTCCAATAGAACAGGTATCAGCAAGAAATAATTACCAACCTTATTTGACTACCAAATACTTTAAGAAGGCATTTGCTTTTAAAACAGAAACAGTTTAATTAATTACCACTATTTTTCAGTCATTTTTAAGAATCTGATATTTTAAAAGAAGTGGTTTGAGTGTAGCAGGGAATAACACTTATTTCCCATCATTTTTCAGTCAAGTGATGCATTTTACTTGTTACAGATATTAAATTCTTTGCTTCTAAAATCAATTGATCATGGCAACCAATATTTTGATTTTCTTTTAGCCTACCTCTCCAAGAACTTTTAGTAACCTTTTAAAAAAAACCAAGCCAAAACAAAACATGGATCTGGATTTAGAGGCATCTGGTCGCCTGGGTACAAAACCCAATGCAATGAAGAATGCTGAATGCTGTAGTAACTTGCTTATTGAATATTTAATGTTTTTGTTAGCTTTTTTTATTGCTGTAGTGACAGGAGGAAATCCCAGTGTGAGAGGATTAGCTCAAAGCCTTAGTGCAAGTTTTCTAATATCACAGCATTAATTCTAACCTCCACCCAAAGGCGTATCTTTTTTTCCACCCCCCTTCTTTAGTTCTTCAGCCCAGCCTGAATTATATCACATTGTTTCCTTCCTTCCTTTCCAGAGGGCAGTAAAAGAATCAAATTGTCAAGGAAGAAATAGCCATTCTCACTGTGATTAAAAATTGTTCCCCCATCACCTCTTCTTCCACCCAATTCTCAAAATAATTATTAATCTCTTTTAAATGCTGACCTAAGGAACAATCTAGACTTTTGATATCCAGATTTCCATTTGTTTGGGGAAATTTACCAGCCACTTTTCCAAGAAAATAGCTGTTAAAAAGTGGCGAGTAAGATATTTAAGCTTGTCAAATCTGTCAGTACAAAAATGAATGATGGAGTGGTGCAAACATACGTATTCCATTACTGGGTTTGGGTTTTTTTGCTATAATCTTTATTACAAAATTGTGCAATAAAACCAGAAAAAGAAATTACTTTTGATTGTATTTGTCTTGGTCTGTAATTCTAATAAAAAATAATATGTAGAAATTTCTTCAGTTCATTGAAATAATTGGCTGTGCTCACTAGTGGTACTTCTATGAGCGTCATTATTATTTTGATGATTAAATGGGAAAAAAATTGGGCTCTTGGCTAAAAAGCAACTAAAAGTTAATTTTTAAATAAAGTAAGAATTCATCAGCTTATTTGTTTTATCAGGGTCACAAATTTAGTCTGGCTTGTGAAATCACCATGCCCTTGCATGTTCATAAACACACATAGGTGTGCAGGGTTTATATAGTCCTGTGTTCTGCACTGTTCTGCAATGAGCACTGTGGCTTCTGCTTTTGGAGAAAGAGGTTGCTATCCTTTTATATCCAAATTAATAATTGAAACAGATACACAACTATCATAATGTGCACAGGAGAAAACCACAATATATTTATTTTAAGATACAAGACTTTACAGACTACATGGTTTAATATTGTCTCGTAATTGCTAAATTGCTTTTACTGCAATATTAAATATCTACCCACACTGTCATTATAAACATCATGTCTCTCAACTTTGGAATCCTATCTTGTAAACTGTGCAATAGTGCTATCGCATGTCTGTAGGCAATGCAAATTCTGCACAAAATTCTATTAGTGGAAAGATTATGAAGCTAAGATTCTTGCAAATAAATAAACCTATATTTTGTGCTTGACTCTTAATTCTTTCTGGAAGCTTTAATTAAAAACACCCCCAAGGATGAGCCTTTTCAAGTGATAAGTTTTTGCCCACTTGGGCTGGTCTGATGCTATTTTTATACAGAGATTTGAACTGTTTGGTTTTTAGAATGTTTCTGGTATGTTTTTTTGAATCTCACGTCTGTGCTGATTGTTGGCAGGTAAACTTTACTGACAGTGTAAATGCTCTGGTTTGTAGCTTGTTTTGTGAATCCTCAGGCAGTTGAATTTTCTTGCAGAATAAAGGTATATTATATTGTAGTCTCAGTTCAGTGTCTTATAGTGCTTAATGCCTGTTTCTACTCATCATTCTTGTCGATAAGAAATGCACTTATTAATAAGAGATTAGTATATTAAATGCTTTCCATGGGCTGTTCCATATATACCTAGATATTAGAGTTTGTATATTTTTCACTGCCTATAATGTAAGAATAGTAACTTGGTTCCAACATCATTTAAAAAGGAAACATTTTTATTAATTGTGAATCGTGTGATTTTATGGGGGGAAATGTAAGACTTTTATTGTGCTGTAAAAAACTGAAGCAAAGAGCTGTATACTCTTGTTTCATTTTGTTGCTGTTTTTATATTCCTCAGCTATGCAAAGGCAGCCTTCTGCTTAGAGGAGCTTATGATGACTAATCCACACAACCACTTATATTGTCAGCAATATGCTGAAGTAGGTATTTTCCAAAAAATCAATTATGTTTGAACACATTTTCTGTTTTTATGTTACTGAAGTGGTGAAAATGGTTTCTTCAGTTTTTCCCTAGGAGATTTAAGAGCGTACACAGAGAATGTTAACTTCCCATAGAACTGAACATGTTAACAAAACTGTGTTTTCCCACTCAGTGTGACTAAACTAAATATGAGAGTTAGGGCAGAAATAAATGAAGATAAAAATTAGCTTTAAATGAACACTTCTTGTTGAAGTATTTATGTACTTTTCAAATTAAGTGTATGAGAAGTTAAACTTTTCTACAGCGATGCTGCCTAGGAGGTTATGATTATGTTACTGTGCAGTCAGATCTTGGAACCTACGTACAAAATTTTGCCTGAAGGAGCACTGGTGGAAGAGAGGGGCTTAGAAGTTTTAGCTCAAGGTTTTAGCTGTTTGCCGTGGGTTTTTTTGCAGATTATCTATTTTTCCCCCTAAATTATGCTGTTAAATGCTTAGAATGGGTTTATTTTGTTTAATTAATGTGGTTAAATATGGGTTAACATTAAATCTTGAAAGTCTGAATAGCTTTCTGGTAGAAAGACTGTGAAGCATGTCTTCTAGTGTTTATCCCTCTTTTTGTTGATCATCATGGCAACTGGCAAAATGAAAAGAGAAACAACGGAGTAATCCTCTAAACCTCATGTGCTGTTTCTCAGTTGAATACATAATGAAAGGCACTTTATTGTTTTATGGACTGGTGTCATGCATGCTGAGGGAACACAGAGTCAATATGGATTTCTGGTAGTCAGAATTTACCTTTAAAGTTTGTGCTACTTTTCATAAGAGACTATCCTGAGATTTTAAGTATTCATAGGTGCAAAATAATAACTTTTTATTCTTGCAGCAATGAATTAATTAAATTAATACTGCCTTTTTTTCTCATATAGTTAAATATATTAAAATTTGTATATTGAGATGATCCCAGATTTCTCCCAAGCCAGTATTTGGCCTTTTGTAGGACTTACTGATTTGAAATACCATATGAAACAAACCTGAAGTGAATTTTCATAATACCTTTGCAGAATGACTGCCTGAGGTATGAATGACATGCAAGTTTCAGGAGCTTATCATTTTTACAGGTTAAATACACTCAAGGGGGGCTTGAAAACCTTGAGCTATCCAGAAAGTATTTTGCACAAGCACTGAAGCTTAACAACAGAAATATGAGAGCTCTATTTGGACTTTACATGGTAAGTATGAGTATATATTTTCTATGTTATCATTTCAAATATGTTTATGCATGTATATTATCCTTTACCATTTGATGTTTGGGGTTTTTTTTCCTGTTGGTTTAACTTAATAGCTCAGTTAACACTGTTCTAAAATATTGACTATGGACAGTTTTGTGCCAGTAAATACTCCTTGCTTGGAGTGCTCTTAAACTCTAAGTCTTGCCTGTGTTTTCCAAAGAATTATAATTGTTGGCACATGAAGGTAACTTCTTAAAAAAGGATTTAAAGTCGTACTCCTCTCTACAGGATGATGAACTACTGAAAAATACCAGCACAGTAGCAGTGATTATTTGCATGGTGGATCTATGTACATAAGTGAAAAGATCTCTGAGATGAGTTTGGTTCTTAAGTAACATTTTTTTATTCTTTTAGGTGAAAATAGGGACAGTTTATGTAGTCTTACCTGATTTTAAAATGTGTCTTCTGATGCCGCAGGGGAAAATGTCATGTTTTTAATGGCAGTTTGGAAACACAAGTGATGTATTTTTTCTTGTCTCTGGTAACAAATTGAATGGGGAAAAGTAATTCATAAGTCTCACTTGAGGGAAAGCAAGTTGGATTAGCTGATCTTGTCTGGGTTTGGTTCATGCCTTGATACACAACTAATGTCTAGCATGGCTTTAATTAGAAGAAACAATTGTTGAAAACACTTAGCTATTTCTTATCTGGATACTTTTTTCCAGTTAACTGTTTTTGGTTTTTTGTGTGTGGGGCTCTGACTGCAAAGGTGCTGAATGTTCTCAGTTTCTATTTCTTGCATATAAATTTTATAGTTACACTGATTTTTGTTCTTATTTTATTGTATTCCTAGTCTGCCAGCCATATTGCTTCCAATCCAAAAGCAAGTGCAAAAATGAAAAAAGATAATATGAAATATGCCAGCTGGGCAGCTAACCAAATAAACAGAGCATACCAGGTTAGTTCATCATTGCTTTATGTTATTCTTAACAGGCTCCATGGTTCTTTCTTGCAGTTTTGTCAGCTGCTGTTCAGCACGTTAGATGTGACATGTAAATCAGCGTAATTTGCTTGGCTTTCTGCATTCTACTTCTATTTGATATCCTGGAAGTCTTTAATTAAGATAAGGTTGATATTTTATATTTATTAATTAACATACTTAATGGCTTTGAACAGATTCAGATTTTTTTCTACTAACAATAACTGAATGTACAGTAGTGTAATGTTGACCTCCAAGACTTAGTTCTACAGATATTTTAATAAAACTTGATATGTCTTAATTCTTGGAGTGACTTTGTTATTCACTTCTGTTCTACTAGGAAACAAATGAAAATTCTAAAATTTTATTTTCCTGCAGTTTACTCTGATCTTTCAAAATCATATTTAATGGTGTTTCTAATAATCGCCTTAGTAATAATTGTGACTGAAGGTGGGTTTGTGTAGAAAAATGATGGTTGATGTGTGAAAATGTAGACTTTGTAGACCACAGTCAAAGCCTGAAGTCCTTAGGAGTCTTTTCAACTATTTGAAAAGCAATCTGTAAACTTTTATATTTGCTGTTGTATTATAAGCTTGTATTTGCCTCTGTAACTGTGAATGAAAATATGTTTTAGCTCTGCTGTCTGTGCATCCCAAATATAGTTTGTCTATTTGACTCTTTTACAGCTATTCTTAAACATCAGTCAAAGTTTATATATAAGTAGTCCTGAACATCCATATCATACTCTGCAGTTCTCTCCAGAACTCTTTTTTTTGATCAAAAATGTTGAAATTGAATGCAAAGACTTTATATACATGTGACACTTCTTTCTCTGAGATAATCAATATTGAAACCCAGTATTTAATTTTTCTGTTATTACTACTGTTTCACAGTTAATACTACCAAATGGCCTTTTTACCAGCTCCTTCTACTATGGAATTAAATTAGATTTTCCTTTTATGGCCAATGCAGTTTTCTTAATACAAACTGTATGTCAATTCCTTGCCAAGAGTGCAGCTTCTTGTGGCTGACGTGTTTTTGATATATTCCAACTTAGAGGTATTTTCCATTTCTCCTGGTTGGCTCTGTAGCGTCTGACTGTACTTTACAGTGAAGAATGTTGTATCCCTGAGGACATAATTAAGCATTTTATACTTGTGAGCCTGAAGTTTATTTCTCTCTTTTGCTCTTTATATGACTCTCTGCTTTTCATTAATAAGCCATTTACCTGCTCATGATGGTAAGGTGTGTATGAATTAACTACTTTGTCTGATGTCCTGTAAATAACCAGGACTTCTTTTGACTTAAGTATATCTGACATTCCTGTAAGCACAAAGCTAATGGAAAACTCAAGTATTGCAGGATTAAAAAAGAAAATAAAAACCCCAACCAAACACACCCAAAAGCCTCTTGAAGAACAGAATACACTGTGGATCCACCATTGACACCGCAAAACAGGTTTTAAAAGATGTGTGAAATTTAGTGAAAACTAGTGTTCCATGCTTAACATCTTAATAAAATGAACTGCTTAGATTAGAGTGGATTTGCACATCTATCAAGTAAATATTGCAACTGAAGTTCAAAGCATCAGTAGAGACCTGTTAGCACTTCTGGGAAACAGCTCCTTTCAGGGAGCATCAGGGTGGTAATGTAAAGCCAGTGTTGGCTGTGGAATGACCTAGAAGACCTAGAAATAGGCATCTCCTGGTTCTAAATGTAATGAATGTTTAATTATAACAGTTTGTTGTTAATTGACTCTCAGCCAGATAAGCATGTCTTGGGGTTTTTTTTTTATCTCCACAGGGTTTTCTGTTAACATCACAATGTCTCTGACTTTTATTGGGAGTGGTAGTGCTGCTGGGGGAAGAGGTCTGTGTGTGTGGGGGTTTTGTTGGGTTTTTGGTTGGTTGGTTTTGTTCTTTTTGTTTGTTTTTATTATTACTGTTTCTGTGGAGTTCTTTTGGAGGATCCTACATTAAGCATTTTTGGTTGATGGTTATCAGAACAGACCATGTTTACACAACTAACATACATATGTATGTATGTATGTGTGTGTGTATATATATATATATATACACATATATGTATATGTATATTTAAAACATGTGTTGTAGCTTCTTTGTGACTTCATACTTTTGTGATACATTTCATACTTCAGCTGCTCTTGTTGACTGGGACATAAAGTGAAGAGCACCACGTGTGACTGGAGTCATAGGGGCTTAAGCTAAGGATTTGACTTCAGAGAAGTACCACAAGAAGCTGTAGTGACTACAGCTGGGGAAGAAGGCCCCAGCCCAACTGTCCTGAGCTTGTTACATGACTGCAGAAGCATTTGGCTACTCCAGTCTGTGTGGCAGACTTATAGCATCCAATGGCTACAGCAAATGGTGTTTGGTGATGTAGTAGG
Organism: Acanthisitta chloris; assembly: GCF_000695815.1. Lineage (NCBI taxonomy): Eukaryota > Metazoa > Chordata > Aves > Passeriformes > Acanthisittidae > Acanthisitta > Acanthisitta chloris. Next base: position 12,001 of record NW_008691722.1, on the reverse strand, counting down.
TGGCAGTTTCCTCTATGAGTCAGTGTTGATTTGTTGCTCCCTCAGCAAGCTGAGCGGTTGGAAATCATCGTCATTTGGACCTGAGGATGAAACCTTGGTCATTTGTGCCAGGGGGAAGCCCTTACAGTATTCCTCCCTTAGTGGAGGGTATGTCTAACCAGGTTTTAAGCTACTTATATTAACTCTATAAATCTTCAACAGTTTCCATACACTATCCACCTGTAAACTGTACTAAGAGCCTTAAGAGCTTATTTGGTTTGGAATTGGCTTGTTTTATTGGTTGGAGCTTCTCATACTGCTAGATGAAACTTTTCTGCTGGTCATATGAATTGTGACTTTAAAATTATGATGTTATTAATTCAGAAAGTTACTTTCCAGCAATTGTCTTGCAGTGAGATATCTCCTCATTTTTACTTTGGATTTCAACATGAATTACCAGCAGTCTGTTCAGTAATTTTGGAAAATTGCCTTTATTTGTTCAAATTACTGGTTATAGTTGCTTTTTTTAAACTTTATATGCAGTGTACTTGATATATTTTTTACTGGTACCTTCTTTCAGTTTTTTCTGTTATTCAGGCAATTTGCTTTGGCACGTGATTTTTATTCTTCCTGTACATTACTGTGTGAAATTGTTAGCGTAGAAAACACATAATCACGGAATGATTATATGGGTGCTTTTATTGAAGAGCTCTGGGAGTCGGGGTACAGACCCAAATCTGACTCCGACATGGTTCTGAGATGGATACATTTTTATACTCTTCTCTTACATAACCATGGTATAGTCATATGTTAATCATTACTTTGCTATTGTTCTATTGATTTCATCCAAGCATGATTCGAGTTCTCTTTCATCCTTGTTATGCTTCACCCAAGCATGAGTTTCAGTCCCCCTTCCATCATTGTTGTATTTCACCCGAGCATGAGTTCGAACCCCCTTTTCCATGATGGTGGTATAATTATCTGTTATTTAGGGGGGTACGTACAGATAGGTACCCAGGTGTACTTGCACAGGTACACATCGACCTGCTAAGATAATAATCACTCCTCTCATTAAGACCTATTCTAGCTACCTTGCCACTAAGGCCTACTTTAGCTACCTTGCCACTGAGGCCTACTTCAGCTAGCTTGCCACTAAGGCCTACTTTAACTCCCATGATTTTTAGAAACATTTTATCCCATGTTATCAAAATCAGGAACTTTTTAGTTTATTGTCATTTAAAGAAAGCAATTTTTAACTATAAAAAGAAAACCTTCTTTCGCCAATGCTGGTTAGACTGTGCAGCAGTATCTTTACAGGAAAACATGGTTGATGAAGAATAGCTAAATAATTTTCTGCAAAGCACAGATGTTTCACACTCCATCTGGTTAATATATTTATTTTGATGTTGAATATGTAACCATCCATGCTGATTGGTACTTCTCATCTGTGTCTAATCTAGGAGAAATGCAAACTCCTGTAGGAAGGCAGAAAGATTTTGTATCTAGGGCTGCTGTATGGAGCTGGAATTCCTGGCTGCTAACATGCTCTGAAAAAGAGGTCATTATTCTCCAGGCCTTTTGAATTTAATGGACTGAGTAGGGAAAAAAACCTCAAACAAAAAGCAACCAAACCCCAACAAATAATATTGAATTTAAATCTTTTATTTCAGAAGCTAGTGAACTGCTCGTTATTCAAAATATTAGTTTAGTACTATTAGTAGTAGTACTATTATTTTTAGCACTATAAGCTTAGTTTTGCCTTATCACTGGGGAACTGGATCATTCTGTCTGTGCAGACTTTGCGAGGAACTTCTGTCTGTTCTGACTGAGGACATGAGTCACAGTTACTTTAACATCAAAACAAACTATGGCACCAAAATATGGCTCTTCAATTAGATAATTGGTTTAGCATGTCCTCTGGTAGAAGCTTTTCGGCAGTGGCAGGCAAGTTTGATTCATGCTCACAGAAATCTTTAATGTGATCCCACTCATAGTAATTTTCCAGATACATGCTTCTTGGGTGCATTGCTAAATTCTTCTGTGTTCGCAATCCACAATGTTACTTATGTTTGCAGAGAGGTGATTTTGTTACTAACCATTTGGGAAACAGAAAGTTATATCATGATTTTAAGAAATGGATTCCAGCTCAGTCAGTCAAATCGCTGTGTAATGGCAGAATGGACAAAATAATTGTTCGTCAGGGCAAATTTGAAGTGATTACATTTCCAAGTGTACTTCTGTTTGTTATGACGCAGAGTTTGGTTTTATGTCAGTATCATGAAGGCAAACACTCTTGAAATTAGCAAGTAGCATTTTTAAACTAATGTCTTATGTCAGTTTTGCTTTCAGTGTCCCTGAAGAGAAGTAAAATAAGTAAAATTTTTCTTATTTTGAAGCTTTTCTCTGCATGCTTTCTGTGTCTTGCCAACTGTGCCTTTTGACCACAGTGTAAGGTTCTGTGCTTTTTATCGAATTTTCAGAATGCTTTGAATGTGAAACAATTTTTCAGTTGAAGATTCTGAGTTCTTTTTTAATAACTTGCTCGTTTTTGTGAAAGGATTTGAAATCCCCAACTATCTGTTTGCTGTGAACAAAAACAGGATAGTCTGTAAGTCAGATCTAAGCAAAAGTTGCTTCTCTCACCTCGGCACCTCATGTGTTAAAAAATCTTTGATTTTCCTCCGAAGTTAATTATTGCAGGTCACTATGAAAACTTTAAAACCTGAAGAGTCGGTTTATTCAGGCACATCCGTTAATCACCTGGAAATATTAAATATGAAAATACGGTGTTTTCAGTATGTCTCTTAACTATAAAGTCTTGTCACAGTAACAATGTTTCTTTCTCCTAACTATTTAATTTGAATTGGCTTATCATTTACTGTGCCAAAACTATTTTTTTAAGACCTCAGTGCTGATTGGGAATCCCAGTGCTAGATTGTGGCCTGGAGGTCAAAAGCAGGTTAACAGGTCCTGCAGCTTGTTGCTAGCATGATATTACCTGAGTTTGATGACTTAATGTCTCTTAATAGGTCATGAAGAGTTTGCTAAATTAAGTTAATTACAAGATAGAAGGGACACGTAATAAATCAAGGACTAACTATGCAAGGCACCAGTGGTATTTGAAATAAAAAACATCAAATTGAAAATTTATTGAGCATTTAGATGTTAACATGTAAGAAGAGAATAGGCTGTTTTACTAGCAGCAAGTTATAATCACTTCTTCTGTAATTTCTTTACCACCCCTCCCAACCCCAAATGCACAACTTTTTAGTACAGGTGTATGTAAAATGGGTGAGAGTTTCAATTGACTGAAGACCAACCTAGTCAGTAAATCCACTAGGTCAGATATGGCTGATGAGTGATGAGAATCATCACTACAGTTAGAAAAACCCATTTGAGGTAAACGTCTCCTATCCTTCTACTCCTTCCTTTCCCAAACTTGGCTGCATGTGTCTTAGGGAATCTAAAGCCCTACACAGTATTTATTATGCTGTATCTTTTTCTCGTATCAAGACACTCTATTTCAAACACTTTCTGAAATTGCTGTTGTAATAGCAGGTTGCAGTCAAGTCCAAGGTCATCACTCACAGTTACATTGAGCCATAAAATATAATTATATGATGACTGGTTTATTTTACAGTAGATTTTGATAAGTAGAACTTTCTCTGCCTTGTTATAACAAAGACAGAAAAAAATACTGACTTTAATAACAGGTCTAAGTCTTGTGATTAGATTATAAATATAATCTAATTAGGATCACATAAACATAAACCTGAAATAGTATTTATGTTACAGTTTACAGAGCAAGCTAAACAGCAGGAGGATCTCTGTATGGATAAATGTTAAATTTCGAAGTGGAATATTAGTGCAGAATATTCAAATTCAGACCAAATTAGTGAAATTTATGAGTTCAACTATTAAGCAATTTTTCATTTGTTCATAGAAGGCTGATATAGCCTCTGTTCTGGTAAAGTTCTGAATTTTAGTGAAATGGTAAAGACACTGTGCTTGTAAGTTTGTCATAAATAGAGTTAATTTTTGGTACTTGATATACAGAACTGTTATTTGCACAGAATCTATGCACAGAATTTCTGATACATGACAAGTAACAATCCAACAATCCTTTCTTTCTTGTTTAGTTTGCAGGTCGCAGTAAGAAAGAAACGAAATACTCTTTGAGGGCAGTGGAAGACATGTTGGAGACTCTGCAAATCACTCAATCTTAGCTTGGCACAGAGATCCAGTATGAAATTTTCCAGTATCATATTCAGCCTGTAATGACCTGTGGGCTATGTTACTCTAGTGCTGTTAAAAGTTAATTTTGTATTGATTAATGTGCTATATAAAATAACGTTTTATGAAAAGTAAAATTCCTATTTATTGCTGCTATAACAAATGTGATAAATATCCACTGAAATTAATAACTTGTCCACGTAGACAACATAATGAAATGACATGCTGCACATGAGTCTCTTCAGATTTTTGTATTTACAGTACCTGCTTCTAAGCCATAATTTGTAGAAATAAACTTGTTAAATGATTTAAAAAAGTATAGTGATTTATTGGGCTTGCAGATGGAAATGCTGAATTTATATATGTAGATTAATAATGTATGTTAGACCTTTTTGTCTTACTTGCATATTTAAGAGTAAAAGCATGCTACAGATGTACACTTTCTGGAAAAGACAGCAAGGAGCGATTATTAATACACTTTATTAGTGAAAAGAAAGTTTATGTTAATGGTTTTCTTAATAACTTGATATCCAGTACTGTAGAAATGCAGAAAACTCACTCCTGTGCTTTGCTTCAGAGGTGCTCTTGTACTGGCTTATGGCCAAAGACATTCTTCTCTGTGGCTTTGTGGGCAAACACTTCCATGTCCACGTAATTCTCCAATCAGTATATGCATATGCACTTTTTTGATTGCTTCTCTATGTCCTTTGTTGTACATATGTTCCACATCATGAATTTCCAGCCCACATGGCTGCAGGCTGCATGCCAGTCCTGTGCCAGTGCTGTGCCTGCAGGATGGGCACCCCTTGGCTGTGGCCTGAGCTAAGGTGCCTCAGCTTCTCCACAGGAACCAAGGGGTACTGCACCACAAGGGTGAGATGACACAGCTTGTTCAGCTGCCTTGTACTGACTGGAGGATAGTGTTTGTTACACCAGTAGCATGAAGAATCTAGCACACTGTAAATCTGTACTGCATTTGTCTTTAGGCACTTGTTTATTTACTCAGCTAATTAGTCAAACACCCTAATTCATCCGTTTTGCAGTTCTGATCATTCTGGATGTTGTTCAGATGTGTAGTGTGGCAATTCAGTTGCCCAGCTACCATTTCATTTATTGGAACTTCAGTAAGATTGCATAACAGCAGCCACATACCCTCGGCAAATTCTGATAAAAATATTGCAGTGTTGTTTTCATGACTGTTAGCACTATCCAAGATGATTTGACTTTCTGATTTTACACTGCCTACCTTATGTAGATGGTGGTTAGGTTAAAGGCTGTGTGGATTAAGATGTCCTTTTTTATAATCCTGGACTTGAGGTAATGAAACAAAGCTGAGCTGCTTCTTAAAAGCAAAGTAACAACAAAAACTTCCTCTGTGAGTTCAAAGCTTGAAAATGTGTATAACTGAGCTGGTTGTTGCATGAGACTAGGCCTTTTAAGAAACATGTAAGGTCTCACTCCTGTTACTCATAAAGTAGGTTGGAGTATGATAGTGTGAGCAGGACGGGTGCTATGCCAGGAGAATTAATGGTATGGGAAATCTTAACTGCAAATACTGCATGGGGTTACTTTAAATCATCCGGTTCTAACTTGGGGAAACAGTGCAGATACTTTAATAATAATAATTCACAAACTGGCCTCAGAACAGTATTTGCAGCTAGATTATTTATGTTTTGGGTGGAAAACCAAGGCAATATCATAGGTGAGCCTGTGTATTTCTCTTCAGAGTTGTAGTCTTTGGCTGTATGAGTGTGCCATCTAGAGTTGTAAGCCCTCATTGGTATTTTTCCTGTTTTACCTGCATCTCGTAAAACTTAGTTGCATTCTAAAATTAAAAATTATGGGAAGTTGTACTGAAGACAGATATTACCAGTGCATAACATGTTAACTCCAAGTTACTGGAAAACAGCAGTGTAGTATTATTGTGCAGTAGTCATCTGTGCTGCTGGAATGTGTTGTATATAATGTTTGATTCAGAGGCAACTTTTAACATACCAGTGTCAGACTTGAGTATGCAGTATTTCAGTTTCTCTGTAAGGAAATTTGTTCTGTTTCTTGTTTTCAGTGACTTGATGACAAATTTCATGTCATTCGGCTGCTTAGAGCCTCTTTGTTTTCACTACTGCTTAGTATCTTTTTTCAAATTACTATTTAGCACTCTGATTTGTGCTTGCATTTTGGCCTAATTTCCATGTAGTAGAGCTTACAAGTTGACTTTGCAAATATTTCTGAAAAATTGGTGTTTACTTCAAAGGTAAAATAAATTACTCCTATGAAAATGCATGGGCACTCTCTGATAGAACTGTTGAATTGCGGCTATGGAAATTGAGAGTATTTTCCATATTCAGATTTTTAAAAAGTTAAAATCCTGTGTCTTTGGGGAAGTAGCTGTATGAAATGCCCTGAACTCTGAACAAGCAAAGGGCTTGCTGAGAAGGGAAGCTGTGATATAATATGATCTTTATAAAAGCAATTTTCCAGTTCTGGTAAATGGTTTTGTAATGTGTCACTGACTCTGTGTTGCATTAAAGAATAGGTTTTCAAAGAATGGGTTACTTAATTAATAAACGAGCTTGATTATGTTCTGTATTGTGCTCTGACAGTGACAAATGCTACACAAAAATATTATTATCAAGCATGCAGTCTCCTCTTTCCAAAATAAAAGGCTTTGTTTTCATATTGTTTCAGTCAACAGCAAAACCTGGGACCTTTGCAATGCCAGATCGTGTGGCAATCACTTGTGTCTTTATTTTTTGCAACCATACTTTGATAATGGGCTGGACAGGGAGAGCTTAGTGTTACCTGATGAAGTAAAGTTCATTGAAGAGCCACCAAAACCTCCATTTCTTCCTTTGTGATACAAGTTACTGGTGAATTCTTAAAAACCTTTTGTCCAAATGTTATGCAATTCGTATTATGTAGCTGCAAAAAGCACATCTTGTTTAGAATATATCCCTAAATCTCTTCAGTTCAGTGCCCAGAATATCTTGCAGTTGCTATTGGAAACTCTGTTATTAGTCAACGGAGGACTTCCTCTTGGCAGTGCTGTATTTGTAATGGCATCCATGTTTGCTAGTCACTGCATTTACAGTGGAACTTGTATTTCAGCCAGCTTTAGAAGGGAGGGGAAAAGGAAAGCAAATTAAACTTGACGTACTGGCATAAATTTGTTAGCTTCTTGTTACTTGCACTCTCATCTTCCAAGAACACCAACTGTAGCTGCAGTCAGGTTTGCAATAATAATTCTTCTTCTTGTAACTCAAGAGCTTCTATATATTCAGCTCTAAAACCAACACTCCTTTAAAATCTAAACCATACAGTTTCCAGTGAAACAGTGCTATGCCATGTGCACATACCCCTGTATGCAGGAAAGGACTACTCCCACCCTCCCTCAAGTTGGTGTCAGAGTGGAGGAGCACTAGAACAGTTCTTGAGTGTGGTTTTGTCTAGAAAATCAATACTGCATAATGTATCTCAAAATACTGCTTAGTGCTTGCATTGCTCAGTGCATTAACAGAATTTTAGGGCTTACTGTTACTTAACTACAGATACTTCAGTTTATATGAAGAATAAGGCACTTGACATTAGTAGTTAGCCTTCCCTGGAATGACACTGGACCCTTAGAGATTTGTATCCTCTTCATAGGCACCAGCTGGAAGTTGGATTCAACCCAGAGACTAGTTTTCAGAAATAAACAGATTGTTAATCTACCTGCCTCCTAAAAGTAAGCAGCAAAACAAAACAGCACCCCAAACAACAAAACCCAAAACAAAACCAGAAGAAAGAAACCCAAGCCCCCAAAGTCAGTTCTGGTAAAGTTGTTTTTCAGCTACTGGATGTGAAATGGAAAACCTTTATCAGCGCACTTCGTAGCTGTATTTATTTTGCTCTGTGAAGAGGAAATCCTCTGTGCAAAGCAGTGTAATTCTTTCAGTGCTTGTCAGGAAGGAAGAAAGGCTGGAGGGCAGCACACAGGCCTGTTCGACCTACATGTCATAGCAGGGACTTCCACCTCCAAGTTGCAAAAGGCATGCCATTCATTTGCACTTGAGATCCCAGAGGTGAGCATTTGTGGTAAGCAGGCACCATGGCAGCTGAAAAGGCCTAAAAAAGCCTGGACTGGCACAGCCCAAAGCCTACAGAGAAGGTGCTCAGGTACAGCTGCTCAGAGACCTGGCACAGCACCCGAGCTGCACAGCCATCAGTAGGGCCACACATTGGCATGAGTCTGCCTGCAGGTTTGTGCCTTTACTAGGGACTGTCCTCTCTTTTACTTTTCTCCTCTTGGTCACTGCACAGCTGGAATATTGTGGAAGATCCACGCCAATGTGATACCCTGAGTTTCACTGTGGGGCTAGGTGTGGAGGTGGGAGTACAGATGGATCAGCTTTCTGGATTGATGCTGGCTCTGAAGTTTTTGCACATTCTTGGCTTCAGTGCACTCAGTTGCTCAGCATACCTAAGGGTCAGCATGTAAGCCTTTGCCTCAAACTGAAAGGATCTCAGACCTGTCCTGCTAAACATTCAGTCTGCTCAGCTCCTTTGTGGGTGCTTGACAAAGAATGTGTGAGGCTGAACGACCTGCAAGTATATGGAAACTTTATTGCTCATGGTTGTGTGGTGACTGCAGTTTAGGTCTCACTGTCACTGGGCCTTTTTGTGTGCATGTGAAACAGCATGGGTAACGCTCCCAGATGGGAGGCCCTTTATCCAAGGTCAAAAGGGGTGACTGGAGGGAGGAAGAGCCACCTTTTCAGTTTGAGTGAGTCAGCAGAGGTCCAGTAGCTCTCTGCCCTGTAGAAGGTGACAAAATACGCTGCACTTTTGCATTGCCTAAATAATAAGAGGTATAAGGTTGCATTTGAAAAAAAAAATTGAAATTGCAGTGCAAAAATGTTTTTCTTCTCATCCCTGTGTATTTTAGGTTCTTGCAATGCGACCTTGTTGATGTTAAGGCTCCTTGTGCCATTTGGGTGGTATGTAGGCATCTACCTCAAGGCTACCAGTGGAGAAAGACACATTCAGAGTGACTGCTCACTTGGGAAAAGTTCCTGATGGGCTTCCATCATGGCAGGTCACGACCTGTTTGCATTGGCAATAGAAGCACTGCTTGTCCCGCAGACAGGGCTTGCTTAAATAAGATTCCTCTTAGGATCAAGGCTAATTTTCCCTAAAGAATGAAGGAACGTTTCCCAAATTTATACAGTTTTTCTGTAGCAAGCTTTTAGATTTTGGACATGATGTTTGGAAGTGAAACTTTAAACCAGGCAGATGTAATCCTCCCGGGAAGAGACTGCAAAAATCAACACTGAAGCAGTTTCAAAAAAGTGAGCGGCAAGTAAAATTAACCATTGCCTCTGTTTATTTAGGTAATTGAGCTTGACACAGTGGTGTGTCTGACAAGTTGGTTTGTGTTTTTTATTCCACTAAATACAGATACGACACTCAAAGCTGTCACTGCCCGTCTGAGAATATTTGTTTCAGTTTAGACGTTGAAAACCGTGTAAATGTGGATAGATCACGAGGTGAGCAGCAGCGTCGGAAAACTACCCAGCAGAACTGTATCCCTTTCCCTGGACAGCTACTGAAGTTTATTTTGTCTAAGTTAGAATCAAGAATGAAAACCATGAAAAATTATTAATAGGTCTATTAAAAGTCAATAGCTGCTGTGTCCTTTAAATTCTGATATCAATGTTGTTACTCCTTTACTCTTTCAATTGAATGGCTATTGTATGGGCTGCTTAGGTATTATTAGCAAACTGGAAATATGTTTGAAAGATTCAAAGGGAGGATGAAAACTGAGAAATCTATAAATACCTTGGTCTTACTGACTGCAGTTGAGATAAATTGTATATAAAATGATCACAGAATTTCTGTTTTAAACATATCAATAACATTTAGTGACTTATAACAATATTGTAATTGTAGCCATGCCAAGCTTTTTGATCAAAACTTCCCAGAAATGTGATGTCTGTATGGAGCCAAAAGCTCTAATAAGCTTCTAAGCAAACTTTGATTTAGCTAAGTGTAGGCACTGCTGAGGCTGAGAAAGGAGCCTTTGCTAATGCAGATAATTTACTTCTCTTGGGAAGCTCCCATATTCAGGTAATTCTGAGCCTGATTAGCCATATGAAACAAACAGCTACACCTATTATCAGGGTAGTTTCAAGGAACATCAAGGCTTTTCCACATCCAAACCATCTTCTCAGTCAAGCAGAGATGTAGATGTGGTCATTTGGGAGCAATTTTGAGAGCAAATCAATACATGATGCCATCACTTTGGGAGGGAATTGGATGGAGAAGCCTAGCAAGAGATTTATGTCTGGTTTTCCTTAGACCTTTTTTTTCTGTGAAGTTTGCTAAAGAAAAAGCTCTCTGTGAAGAAAGTTCAGTGTTTTGGCTGTCTAACTACATAACGAAAAGTAACTTTGATGGATATGAGCCTGACAGGCTGGTGAGTGGCTGAGGTCAGTGCAAGGAGCAGTGTCTTAGACTGATTCTAGGTTGAGAGTACCTGTGCCTTCTGTGCCAAGGCAGTAGGACCTGGTACCTCACTCCAACATCTGTCTTTAGGACGAGAACAGCCTTTCTCATGTCTTTTCAATGCCCAGCTATCGTGTTCAATCTTCTGAATGCCTGTATAACATGAATAGTGCTCTTTAAAAAAAAATTCCAGTGATTTCCCAGTTCAGAGGGAATCAATGATCCAATTTATTCCTTCCAGTTCTAGGCAGCTTACATAGAAATACTTTGTTTAAAATGAGCTCTTGGGCCCTATTCCTGAATTGCAATTTAGGCAACATGGAATTCTCCAAGTCATCGGCTCGCAGTTGGCCTTGCTGCCACCTTTTTGATTCCAAATTTTTTTTAAAAAATCAGACCACATATTTAAGTGCTTAAGTGCTTAGACATGGATTTGATTCTTAAATTTAGGCACCGATTTTTTTTCTTTTGTATACTTCATTTGCCAGACTCCTAAGTGGAAGCAGAACAGATAGTTGTCTGAATCGCCCTGGTTCTGTGTTTGTAAGCAGTTGAAGAGTGACTTTTCATATATGGTCATGTGTGCCCAAAGGCACAGGAAGAAAGCAGTGAAAGTGACCACTGACTAATACAGTAAGATCAACATTTGAATCAAAATTAATGCAAGAAAGGCTGTGAGACTGGAAATGGTATGAGTTAGTGAGGTAAAAGGTCTACTTGAAGTCAAGAAGATGTAAGGAAGCCTCTGCTGGACTCTGGAGGAGCCATGTGGACTTTTTTCTTCATGGCTCCTCCATTCCCACAGTCTCTGGGCTGTTGCCTCCCATCAGTTACGTCTTTTGTGGTGGTTGGTTGGGGCAGGGTTCCTGTCCATGTGCTGTGGCCAACCATGACATATATGAGGATGGAGGGATGACGTCTGTGTGGTGTTTTTTTCTGTTGTTTTGTCCTGTTTCTTTTTCAGTTGTGGGTGAGACCTGAGGGTGTGTTCTTTGGCAGTGAATAGGAAGTACCAGAAGACTGCCGGGTATTGGCTGTGGTCACTTACTCCTGATCACTTCAGGTAAATGAACCAGAGGAACTGAAGGTGCCAGGAGGATATGTGTCTGCTGTCAGGTCCCCACTGATCTGAAGAAATCTGTGGGACTAACACTTCAGTGCTACCATAGGGGTGGGAAGTTGGGGTGCACAAACACCCTGAATGGAGAAGGGTATTAGAAGTGATGTTACTGAGGATTGGCTGGAATGGAAGAATTCCATTTTACAATAAAATCGAGATTTGACTGCTGCTTTTGTTCCATAATAG
>NW_008691721.1:0-5993 GCF_000695815.1 Acanthisitta chloris | reverse complement strand
AGAGGGGCTGCATCTGTCTATTCCAAGGGAGGCTCTTGCCTTTTTGGCAGACACCTGTCTCTCAAACCGAGACATAAGTACTGTGCTTATGCCCCACTTTCACAAATGTAGCAGAATCAGCCTCTGCCACAGACTGAGCACAGCACGGAATGTCATCAGTTCTCATTTACACCACTCCACAGCAAAGGTCACAAGTAGACTCATTACTGCGGATACCCCAAGTCCTTCTCCAATCAAACAATTGTAACACATCAACTCAAGATAACAGCAGTCTAAAGGTGTGATTTGCAAAGGGTAAATGCTGTCTTACCTTCACTGTGCCATCAGAGGATGCACTGATAATGTAGTGGCCATCCTGGGTAAAAGTTGCTTCATTGACGAAGGAAGAATGACCACGGAATTCCTTCAAAGTTTTCCCAGATTTTAAACCATGAATCCTGTCAGACAACACATATGCGAATAAGTGAGCAAATTCCCCTCACCCTGCAACGATCATTAAACAAAGGGGGGGGGGGCAGAAATGCCTGAAAACTTGTAACCTTTGGTTAACATCACTGCTTAACATGCTTTTACATAATAAATTTGCTTTAAGAAGCATAGTGGACTAGAGATCTCTAGAGGTATCACCTAAATTAAACTATCTCATAGTCTATGCCTGGTCTTTCTGTGAGCACAGATGTGAGCCCAACCATTTTCATACCTGCCCCACAACAAACTATTGCTTTAACATACTATCGCTTAACAGATCATCTGCACACCTGGTAAGCTGCAGTAACTGTGTGCATGTAAGTCTCAACACATGGAAGTGTCAGGTAGTTCCAAGTTTGTTCAGTGTAGCTCAGCCAGTTTATGAGGACTGTACTTTCCAGGATTTTGTGAAGACAGACCTTATACCCAACCCCTGTAGCTGAGTTGACAATCAGTCAACTGGTTAAACTACAATCTGGATTGCACACCAAAGCAATTCCAAAATTTGCAGAAAGACTCAATTCCCATTCTTGACTTCCTGAGATCTGCATTGGGGCTTTCAACATCATGAACAGTTTCAATGCCCAAAAGGAATGTCACAGACATTGGGAAATTGATCTATGCAGACTGGTAAAAAAGCCCAACCAGACAAATGACAGCTCATATCCCAACAGAGTGCTGGGAACACACAGCAAAGGATGGTTGCATGAGATACAGAAAGAATTCCTGTGCCCAAAAGCAGAGCTGCAGAGTCAGCCTGGAGAAATGGGAATTGGGAGAAAAGAGGAAAATCATCTTGTTTCTATGTCCTTCTCATGACTGAAAGAAGGGTTTTTTTCACATGTATAAAGCATCTAGCCACATGATTTTTCTCTAACAGAGATTCCAAAACCTTGGTATACATCAGAAAATAACTTAGGCTTAGAAGAGACCTCAGAAGACTTCTGTACCACTGCTCTTCTCAAAGTAACATCAACCTCCCTGTTTAGCTACAAAAGCCTGGAAGGGTTGAGATCCTACCCCCAACCTGACAACTCTGAGCATTGTCCAAGCACTGCTGCTTTCTCAAAATTAAAAAAAAAAAGGAATGTTTCCCTTGAGAAACCATGTAATTGAGAGGAATCTGGCATTGTCTTGTGTGTGACTACCTCTAGATGAGACAGAATGCTAAGAAGGGACCTAGTTGTCTCCAGGTCTTTTTCCAGGCTCCAAGCCCAGCTGTCTCAGCCTTCCCTGATACACATTGAACAAACACCAGCACAAGGAAAGGCTGTACTGCTATTTCCAGATACAAATTGTAACTGCTGCTCTGAAAGCTCTCGAGGTCCACCAGTCAGGCCTTGCAGGATTGGAACCCTAGTATTCTTTGTGAGACTGCTGGGAACAACAGATGCCCAGAAAACATTTTCTTCCTCTTGTTCCCACTCCAAAAGGAGTTCTCACAACATAACTGTTTAAGCTATGGGTCTGCCAGAAAGAAAATACTTAAAGTCAATGCAAATGCCAGCAGAGCAGAAGGACTTGACCCCTAGCCCTGGTAAAATTAACTTAAGCAAGTTGAAAGGTCAACCTTTCAAACTGTTCCTCTCCAAACCTCAGCAGCCATGCTCTCCTGTTAGTATTAGAACTCCATGCAAAAGGATCAAACTCTATGTCAAAAGAACATATATTCCAAAGTTTAACTGCTTAATGTAAAAACCGTTTTGTTTTCATCCACACTGTAGCTCACATGTCCCCAGTTCATTTACCTGATTGTCTGATCAAAAGAAGCACTAAGAATCTGGCTGCTGTCTTTAGAGAAACTGAGGCATGTGACACCTTTACTGTGTGCACGTTCAAATCTTCTCAGACACTGACCACTCTGGATTTTCCACACCTGAAGACGAAACAGCAAATGAAATAGAAGTGGTTACTTTATTGTGAGATCACAGAAGCTTAAACATCAGAGCCAATACATATGTTTTTCTGAGCCTTGATAAACTTCATTTGTTTTTACATGGAGTGGCAACATTACTCCAATTGCAAGTTAATCTTTTTGGTCATCATCTCCCCCAGCATATTGTACGAAGAGATCCGTACCTTGATCTTCCCATCCTGTGCTCCAGTCGCTAGCATTTCTGTGTCTCTGCTGAAGCACATGCACAGCACTGCATCATCCATCATCATAAAGTTATCCTGTGCCTGGTACTTCAGATCCTACATGAAAGCAGAAGATCCACCAGTCAAAGGAGTGAAACCAGTGAAATTATTTTGGGGCAAATGCAGTACTGCAGCAGTTTTATTTCAGTTGTCTTTTATAACCTATTGTCAAGCATACTTCAGTCTTGTGATACATAGTACCACCATTGTCGCCATTTTAAAGGCAACAATGACAATGCAGAAAGACAAAAAAAGAAGGAAATCTATGACAGAACAAACAATTAAACCCACAGAAATATTTCAGACCCATAACTGAACCAGCAAAGCAGATAACCTTTTCAGATTCACAGTCCCTGAGAAACAAAACCAACCATAACCTCAAAGAATAAATCCAGATGCTCTGGCAAATGAGCTATCCGTATGAAATAAGGAGTAACTTACCTTCCTAATCTTTCCAGTAGTGAAGTTCCACACTTCAATGAAACCATCGACAGAGCCAGTGACCAGATACTGCCCATCTGGGGAAAACCGAGCACACTCCACATGCGACTTCTGCCCAAACTGTTTTACAGAAGAACATAAGCTAAAGTTTAATAGGCCATTTAAAAGAAGTGACTCATTAAAACAAAATTGTGGTCTCATTCTGATGGTAAAAACACAGTACTTTCTAAAATGATGGGCTGCAAAACCCCCGTAAATACATACAGGATAGCATTTTTCAAAACAGCAAAACTAAAACCCTCTTTTTTGGTCTGCGAATAGCTGTGAAACTTCAAACACCCTGTGCTTACAGCAGCAGTTTTTACAGTGAACTGTATGTTAATAAACACCTTTCCCATAACCATCACAGATCCCTAGCAGACAGCAGAAGTTTCTGAAGCAGTACAAGTTGCTTCACTTGGAGTGATGTTTCAGCAGTGCAGTTTTCACAGAGAATGTTTCGTGGGTTTTTATATCCAACCCTTAAAATTCTAAATACAAGTGACAGTGACAACTGAGTACAGAAAAAGTCTTTGCTAGTCAAACTAAAAACAAGCTTTGGTAAACAAAACAAGTTCTAATAAAGCATTTTTAGAAAGCTGTCACTGAACACCACAAACTGGTTTCACAAGTTCCAACTCATGATTTTTAAAAAACATTATCTCCATTCACTGTGAGAACTGGTAGAGCTACTACAGTGAACCAAACATCTCACTGCACAGAACTGCCTGGTGATGCTGGAAAGCCCTCACAGGAAGCAACTGCCTATTTCCACACTGTGAGTGCTGCAGGATGACTACACATCACAGCAGTTTTTCTTCTCTTTTGTAATCTCTATGATAAAACGCTTAAAAAGGAGATACTGATCACACTAGCAGACCTAGTCCCTAGTTGTTCATAACCAAACCTTAAGTGGTTTACAAAAGCTGATATGCACCCATAGAAGTTTAAGACAGGAGTATTTCCTTGCACAAATAAAGGTGACTATGCAAACCTCTTCTGAATACTCATTAATTCTGAACTGTGAAGGAACAATTAACATGTTTATCTTATACACAAAGCACCCAGTCTTGTTAAAAGACCTCATTTCACACCCTCAGAAAAGTCTCCCAATGAGACAAAGAATGGAGAAGAAGGGTGGGGGGAAAGAGAATGGAGTGGGAAAATCATTTACAACAAAGAGAACAGAATAATTGAGATCGTTTATCCTTATGTCCCAAGATAAAGGACAGGAAGGAACAAGCAACAGTAAAACACATTAAATCACCTTAATATGCCTGCTCAGCTGCGTGGGGAACTTCTCCTCTTCTACATCTTTCACAGCTGCTTTGCCTCTGAACAAGTCAATTGTCATCCCAGGAGGAAGCAGGCCCTGATGCTGCTGCCATTTCAGCGCCTTGTCAGGAATTGAGACACACCGTTAGGTACCAGTTAACATGGATCTCCCTCAAAGCTTCTAATTAGCACAGTATAGCAAGAGTTTCTTACTCCCTTACAAGCCATACACCTGTACAGCTTGAGACTAATACAATGCAAACAGATCCTTGAGGCAGGATTTACCAGACTGCATTTCCCAACTCGTGAGCACACATCACAGAACATAATCCCCTCTGAGAATGACCCATGCCCACCCTCCCTTCTCACTCCGCGTTCAGTGAGTGCAAGCTTGTGTTAATTCAAATCACCCCTTGTCTATTTGCCTACAAAGAGGCATGCTAAAAATGAAAATGTCTCACAGCCCTTCTTGGAAGTTTATTCAAAACACAGAGTCTGAGAGGAATTACCTGCCCCAGCAATGCCATCAGACGGGACGGAGGTACCACGCTGACCTCTCCAGCTAAGGCTTGTGCAATGGCAGCTCTGCGCTTCTCCTTGCTGCTCCCATCTGGGTATGCCTAGACAGAAGTGATTTTTGTGAGGTGATTATCCCACACTGTTTTTCCATGAAAACAGCAGCAGCTCTGAATTGAAGCTCCTTCCAGATTAGGCCTCCAAAACAGCTCTTCTCTGTAACACCAACCCTAGAAATGCTCAGGCTATAGAATTATGCAATTGCCAGGGCTGGAAGAGACCTCTAAGATTGTTAAGCCCAACCATTAATGTAACATGCTTTTCCCACAGACACCAAACTGATATAACCAGTCAGAATCAAACCTTGTCATTAGCGTTACTAAGCAACTGTATTTCTACTTACATATACCTTTTCTTGTGCACATACACAATAAAAGAAAGCACATATGTCACCCTGTGGCAAGACACAGGCATGAACCCCCAAGCTCCCACCTGCAGCATGCTTTTAACCCACTACTCTACTGTCTCAGGGTCAAGTCTTACAAATCATGTCCCAGACAGTTCAAAGAACACGTCAAACCATTAAACTACACATTCTCACTCCTAGGGAGGCAGGAAAAGAGATGCCACAAGCCATCACCAGCTTGGACTGATGCTGGGGTCATGTAGGATAGCAAGAGAGGCCTCTAGGAGTGTAACATACCTCACGAGGATCAAAGTAAGATCTGGCCAGGAGGTTTTCCAGGTGGATGTACCGCTCTGGCTGGGTTTGTTTCAGCATGATCATGGGATCTGTTTGCCTCAGCAGAGACCTAGCAGCACCCAGTTCCCGGAGCTCAATCAGCTCTAGCACAACCTGCACCAAGAAACAAAGACCTGCATCAGGAAAGAGTTAAGTGGAAGACACCAGACAAAGCTTTCACATAGAGCAGCACGGTCTGTACAAACCCTGCACTTGCTTACCTGCTCGTAGAGGTCGATGAGAGTCTTGTCGGGCAGCTTCAGTGACTGTATGGCCTGCAGCACCGTGTCCCAGTGCCCACTGTTGATGTCTGCCACAAAGCTCTCAATGCTGTCCACGGTGTTGAGGGACACGGTGGTTTCCTCCTGAAGGG
>NW_008691720.1:0-7036 GCF_000695815.1 Acanthisitta chloris | reverse complement strand
ACATATATATACACACATATATATACACAGAGATACATATATACACATATATATACATATATATACACAGTGTGTATATGCAGTGCTCTGTGCCCATACACATGTATCTGTGTCTGTATGTGTGTTCAACAGCTCCCTAATCTCAGCTGAAATGAAGCACTCCCCTTAAAATGAACAACCCTCCACCTCAGTGAAAAATGTAGACTCAGTATGCTAAGAAGGACAACTGTAGCTAAAAAATACAATCAGATCACAAAGCTGATTCTTGGTGTCTGGGACATAATGTGGTACATTGTTTTAGATTGCCTGAGAAGGTTTTTAAAATAGATGAAAGGAGAAGATTTAAAAGAAGATTATTCTATGCATTGAATCTTCTTTCTGTAGGGAGAGAAAGAAATTATACTGCTGCAAAGTTATTTTGTATCCACCTTCCCCTCACACCACCTGCTGAAATGACAGCACGTATCAATACAGCCTTTCATAGGGTGATAGTGCTTTATTATTTCCTCACAATTTAAGCAAAATGGCTAAGGAAGAACAGCAATACAGATTTGGTAGTGCACTTCATTCCATATACCTCAGAACATAAAGGCTTCCAAAGAATTAAACTTGCATTTTTCAAAAGGGAAAGAAATATCAAAGCTAAAATAGTTATTTTCTACTTTGGCGAAGTTGAATTTTCAAAGCTTCTAACTGAAGCTTTCACATACAACCAATATATTCTATTTGCTGTTCTGCTGCTACTCATTTTGCTGCTAATAGTACAAAAAAAAGTCAAGTTTTTATTTTTCACATGACAGATTCTCACCACACCAAGGAAAAGCCTGACATCCTCCTTGAAATCAAATCACTGAGATGTGACAGAAGGTTTCTCCTGTTCACACACAGATTATACATCCGTTGAAATGTAGTGCAATATATCACTGAGGTACGTTGAGTGTTGTTTTTATCAGCTTGCTGCCTTTTATTTTTTAAACCCTATAAGTTTGGGTTTACCATCCCCATTCCTTGGCACTCAATGATGTAGGTATCATTACTGGGATCTTCATCTTCTGATTTTGTCACAGTAAATTTGACCTAAAACAAAATTATCACTAATTAAGTTACCACATACGTAAGTCTAAATATTCAGCACCTCATGCCAAATAATCCTATTGTCATGTGTTTATGTATATTACAGCTTTGACTAATTTACTTACAAAACCATTTAAATAAAGGTGGTAAAATATCTAAGCATTCTAAAAGCATTTAACCCTAAAGTAAATTCACTTTCTGCAGGACAACTCCCATGTAAATACTGTAGCAATTACTTTATCAATCATGTCTTCCAAGACCAAGCTCAGATGACAATGCCTACTGAACTGTACATTGGTTAGTTACTGAGTGACAATCAATAGGTAAAATTTCCTGAACTTTTGGACTCACCTTTGTTAGCTGCTCTGCAAAATGTATAGCTGTTTGAGTATGAAGTGTAATTGGTCCACTTTTCACTCTAGACACTCCTTTTGCCAATGCCATAAAAATGATCAGCTGAAAGGGAGGGAAAGGTAATTATTAAGTATTCTTCAGATCTTAGGAAGTTACTGACTAAAAACAAGAAAAACATGCAAAATGTCTGTGATCCGCCAAGTTTCATAAAAGTTCATGACACTGAGTTTTAAGAGGGATCCAAGTCTCAAGGAGCTTGTAAATTACTAGTGTAATACCTATTGCAGAAGGGTCACTACTCTTCCACAGTGGAGTTTTCCCCTGAAGTCCTGTTGCTATATTTAACTTTGCTCTCCCACACTCTCTTGCCCCAAAATTCCCCATAGTCAGACTCTAGATTAGTAGATTACCTATATGTAGAGGAAAAACTCAGGAAGAAGTTTTTTAATTCTAACACTTCCTGATCATATATTCACCAGACAGGTATTTATAAACATGTGATATGATTTACAAACATCACCACCACAAGTGCTCTGTAAGGTATGACATGACTCTGAGCAATTCCCATACACACCGAATCTACCTATGGCTTGTTCCCACCACTTGTACTGTGCATGCTTTGACAACAGTAAGGGGAGTCCAAGACCTAAATAATTCCTATTATACTACATAATAGCAATGTGTGGCCAGGGGTTTACGGCTGAGAGGTAACATCATCCTCTCTAAACCAGCCCAAGAGAAGACAGTGGAGCACCTTCATTCTCAAAGGAAATCAGGTGAGCAAAACAAACAGGAGCACCTCCTAGATACTCTGTTCTCTAATGACTTCACTTAGTATCAGCCTTTATATCTAACCAGGGAGCTATTTTCACTCCACTACAAGCAACGCTAAATAGAAGCAAATTCCTGCCTCTTTCTTCCATACTTACCGAGAGTTTCAGGAAGGGAAAATCTAAGGGTGTTGGTGCAAAGCCAGGAGCATTTGTGGTTCCTGAGAACTGTATATTATTTGCTAATCCTAGTGACGTGGTGACCACACATCTCTAAGACTTCTATTTAGCATCTCGTTCTTTCCCTGTTCAGATTTACATTCTTTACAAATAATACATACATGCCTGTTCTTGCTACTTCACATAAACACATACAGGAGCCTTACTTGATCTTGCAGAGAATCATCCACAGTTCCACCATGTTTAAGATTCTTAAGGAGCATCTCAGCTGCTTCAATGCCAACCTTGTCAGAACTTTTTCCTAACAGAGAAATCCAGAATATTAGGAAGCTGACAACTACTTAAACATTTAAAAAATATAGAAGGAGAAAAAAAAAAAATCAAGAAATTTTGAAACCTTATTTTCATGCTCTTGCCTCAAATGTCTGCTTATAAACTCCTTCCCATCTTATGATGACATACAGTTTATACTTCCTAAGCAGTGGAATAAAGTAGCTCCATTTAGTCAGAACATTTGATTCAAATAATTTAAAACCATAATCACTTCATGTTAATCTCGGTATGTTCCTTAAGTCCAGAAACATTTTCAGCTCTGTGATCATTAACATTCCATTCTGATAAATGGTTAGTAGTTTTGTAGTTTTTGTAAATTTCCATTCCTTATGTTTTAAATCTGCTCATTTTTGCTGTCCTTTATTACTAAACAACATCCATTTTAAAATGCAACACTCCATGCATCAGACCTTTAAACAGATGATACTTCAGATTCCTGTTTGTTAATAGTATATTCAATTAAATCTCAAAGAATTATTGGAATTCTTACCTCTCTTGCCAAGTGATGACCCAGCTAACAGACAACCTGTAGACGTCTCTGCAACAATGCTAAGCAGAAAAAGCAGAATCAGAATTAAGAACAAAATTGCTCACATCACACTTTGTCAGATATATAACCAAGATCTAGCTAATCAACCAGCAAGATTACAGGTATCAATAGAAAGTTTGGACTCCTCTTACATTATTCCACTTCCAGTCCCAACAGCTTGATCGTCAGGTTCTCGAACAGGCTGAATGCTAATGTAAAGATCTCTGATTTCTTTTCTGATGCATCTCACTGCTGCTGATGACATGTCTTTTGCCAGCTAACAAGACACAAAACCAGTAATTAAATTATGTAACTCTAGCAATACTTTTTTCCTTGTAAGTCTAAATATTACAGTGAATCCCTGAATAAAGTGGCTACTTTATTAACTAGAAAACAAAAGATTGTTGTACAACCCCTACAAGCAAGCACTGAACATATGTTTTCTGAGAATTTTCCTATAAAATTAGGGTAATATTAAATGTTGTACAAATGACAATTATAGAGATGTGTGCAGAAACTTCAATATCAATAGAAACTCAAGAACTTTTCTTCATTCATAGGGAGATTTGACTTTAGTCTTGATTATCTCAAAACATTAGATTCTGAAAAAACAAACCAAACCTAACTGCAAAAACCCCACCCCATAAATAATACATAAAAGAATAATTTGAAATGGCAAATGGGGACAGATGAAGCTTATCCCATGCTTGTGATCTAATAATAATATTCATAGGTCTGGAGATTTTAAGATCAAAACCAGCAGTCCACATCTCCTCATAACTAACTCTGTTTCTCCTCTTTCTTCCTCTACTGACTCCTAGCCTGTGTGTGACAAGGAACCTTAAGGAGATTCCATCATTCAGGACAGGAAAAGTAGACAGAAGGAGGTATAAAGGAACAAATTTCTCTCCATTTTATTTTTGGCTAAACCTACTCTTAACTCATTCTAATGCCCTTAGCAATGTTTGAAAAATTTTATGTAGTCTGACCTCTGCCTATTACTGATAAATCTGGGAACAAGGCCAAGATTTCAGATTTAAAATAATACACATAAATATGAACAGTACTTAAATCAGATATAAGATACCTCTCAATACCAATACATGCTAAAGACTTTTGAATGTATTGCTATGCTATAAATGTGTTTTAAAAATGTCCAATATACTATTCTGCAGCCTGAAAAACTTGAAAACATTTAATAAGGCTACTTAGTTTGTGTGGGAAAGGCTGCAGAATACAGGAACAGTAGAGGAATGTGAAGCAGATTACATACCATTTTACATAGATACATATGAAGTCAGATACCAGCACAGCTATCAGCAGCACTTACTTTGATAGGCAGTGCTCCAGCAACAAATGCTCTTCCATATATCTTTGTCACTGTGCCACGTTCTGTTAAGTTTATTGGGCTCAACTCTTTGACTGGAGACATCTGGACTACAACTTCACCACCTCCCTGAGGATAGTAGCCCCTATTTAGAAACAGTCATCAGACACAATTAAATGCAAAGATCACAAGGAAACCCAGAAAAGGGCCAGAAAGCTCTTCATATATTCATTATACATTTTTATGTTCTCCATTACTGTACATATGAATTTTCTTCATGTGTGCCTTAGAAACCTTTATACCAGAATTAGATTCTTAACAGTCTTACTTTGTAACACACATTAACTACCTAACACTGACCTAACTGGCACCTCAGGAAAAGCTCAGTAATGTACTGTCTGTTCAGCATGTGCTTCCCTCAGGGATAGAAATGTTTCCCACAGAAGCATTCCACAGCAGCTGTATAGTCAGCAATGAAAAAAAACAAGCCAGGAAAGAACCACATCACATTCATCATGTGGTGATAGTACACACAGGGGCAGCTAATGCAGATTAGTTTGTGTATTATAAACTCATCCCTCAGTTTGATTGAGAGCACTTTGTGTGTGTGCCTCTGTGCTGATGCATGGGCTCAGTAAGGTCTCCCTTCACATAACTCACCTCTTTTTTATGTCACAATTGAATGTGAAATTGAACTTTTCAACTATTGGCTTGAAAACCTGGAAAACAAACACATATGAAAACACAGAGCTCAACACAAAAATGTCAGTTACGTTATTTAAAAACAAACACAGCCAGTCTCATCCATACAGCTTATTTGACATTCCTCATGCTTCGTTCTGAATGTCACTTTGTGTAAAAGGATTTTCTTATGGAAAAAGGAAGAGAAATTCAACAATTCACAGCACTTCTAGAATTAATATATTTTAAGTGAAACTTTCCTTAGTGATTAAAACCCAACAAACTATTTGCTGTTCCAGGAAATTCCATGAAACACTGGTTGCTCTCTACACACAGTACATTAATAGTGTTATATTCCTGTGCCTAATTCCATGATCACAAATACACCTGCAGTAAGAGCAACAGAAGTAAACAGCAGTTACATTTCACATATATTCATGAAAAATGCACCAAGCCAAAGGAATTTTCCCCTACCATGACTGTGTAGTCTATCTGAGGAGCCATCTCAGCATTAGTCCCACCTTTTAAATGAAGCTCTGATGGGGAAGCAGCAAACAGCACACAGGGCATTGCTACCTGCATCAGGAGACACACACTCCTAAAAGAATGACAAGGTATTCACATGTCATACAATCACAATCCACAGAAATCCATAGAATCATTACCTATCAAAGGCAAATGACTTTCCAGCATGGGCAGCTGGTTTTGGTTAACATAAATCAAGTGTTCAGCTTTTATATCAATTATAAGTTTACAACTATTAGACTTGCATGTACTTTATTCATACATATCCTGCCTACACTACAGGTTCCTAGGTCACATATCTCTGGCTCAGGCAGCAGAAATTCTGAGTCATTATCCAGGTATAAATGTTCTTTTTTTCCCCTCACTCCTTTGTGGTAATTTTAAAGTTATCACAATGTTTTCTGTCATAACTTTAAAGTTCCCAAAAGCCATGCACAAAGACATACCCTGCTGTTTTCGTATCTGCTACAAGGGTTCCACCTTTGATCTTCCCAGGAGTGAAGGTTATTTCTGTTGAGCCAATTTCTCCACCATTCAGGTTCCCATCACACAGATCTCGAACGATCTCCAACCCAGACAGATGCTGAGGCCTTGCAGTGACAATACAAAATTAGAGATACATGCAAGTCGACTACATACTCGTGTTACATTAAAAGAACTGCTAAACACCAAGTAATAAAAACTACACTTGCAAATTTCAGATCACAGAAGGATCAGAAATTCACTCTGGTTCCTACAGTACTTCTCCTGAGCTCACAGGAGCCAAAGGAGCAGCATTCAGGCCGTTTTGAAATGTGCAGGATTCTGGAATCTTTTCCATCAGAATGGGTCCAGACAGACAGATGAGATGCAGGAGCAGTTGCTTGTCCTAATGTTCGAAACGCTTGGACAAAAATGCAGTGGGATAACGATGCCAATACTGTCCAAGCCAGAACTGGCTGCAGAGCCACAAAAAATCTAGTAAGTTCGCCACGTATCCACCTTGTTATGCTTGCGTTTCCATTTGTTCAGCTAACACGAGCAGGAAATACTAACTGCTCTGAACCCTGTGCGCTGGGTGAGCTCTGTTCTGCTGAGGCATTACACGACCCCAACTACACCCCAGGCCGCGGGGGCTGCAGTGCCCGGCTCGGCCCTCGGGAGCCTCTCGGGGCAATGGAAACAGCTGCTCCAGGCGCTCGCACGGCCCGGGAGGGAGGGATGGAGGGAGGAGCAGGCGGGGGAGCGGGACTCACCTGAGGCCGGGCTGGCTCCGCCCGGCGC
>NW_008691719.1:0-12694 GCF_000695815.1 Acanthisitta chloris | reverse complement strand
CTTTTTCAGGAATATGCTATGGGAGATAGTGTCAAAGGGTTTGCTGAAGTCCTGGTAGATTACATTCACAGCCTTCCCCTCATCCACCAGGAGGGTCACCTGATCATAAAAGGAGATCAGGTTGGTCAGACAGGACCTGCCCTTCCTAAACCCATGCTGGCTGGGTCTGATCCCTTGTCCATCCTGTAGGTGCTGTGTGATCGCACTTAGGATGATCTGCTCCATGACTTGGCCAGACACTGAGGTCAGGCTGACAGACCTGTAGTTTCCCAGGTCCTCCTTGCAACACTTTTTGTGGATTGGTGTGACATTCACCCACTTCCAATCATCTTAGACCTCCCCAGTGAGCCAGGACTGTTGGTAAATGATGGAGAGTGGCTTGGCAAACTCTTCTGCCAGCTCCCTCATCACTCCAGGATGGATCCCACCCGGTCCCATAGCTTTGTGAGGATCCAAGTGACTAAGCAGATCGCTAATCATTTCCTCTTGGATTTCAGGGGGGCTATTTGGCTTCTTATCTCTGTCTACCAGCTCCAGAGTCCAGTTGTCCTGAGGACAACCTGTCCTAGTATTAAAAACTGAGGCAAAGAAGGTGTTAAGTACCTCAGGCTTTTCCTCATCTTGGGTCACTCTGTTCCCTCCCATGTCCAACAAGGAATTAAGGTTTTCCTTGCCCTTCCTTTTGTTATTGATGTATTTATAGAAACACTTTTTGCTATTCCTGAAAGAAGTGGCCAGATTTAATTCAAATTGTGCCTTTGTCTCTGTAATTTTCTTCTTACATGACCTGACTATATTCCTGAACTCTCCTTGAGTCGCCTGCCCTTTTTTCCAGAGTTGGTAAACTCTATTTTTTTCATAATTTCCTGCAAAGTTTCTCTGTTCAGCCAGGCCGGCCGCCTTACGGCACACCGGGACAGCTGCTTCTGCATGTTCAAGACTTCCTTCTTGTAGTATGTCCATCCCTCCTGGACACCCTTTGTTTCCAAGAGCTGTTTCCTAGGGTACACTTTGAACCAGACTTTTGAGCGGCCAAAGTCTACTCTTCGGAAGTCCAGGTTAGAAGACGCTTAAAATCCTTTTAGACCTCTGGTTCCAGAGTCATGCATAGCTGTCCTGAAGTCACATCACATCCACATCTTCTCTCACTAGTAGCTTTTGTGCTGTCTTGTATGTAAGAGGCAATGCCCACCGAATATGCTGGAGCTGCTGACTCATCTCTCCTGATGGCTGCCTTCCAGCGAAACTCCCTTTTGTTGTACATGAGCTCTTTTTGGCTCCCACATTTGTATGTTTCCATATGTGGACTGGTTTAATTATGCCAATAAAACCTGATGATATCAAAGATACTAATTTTATACTGAAATGATTTTAGGCAGCAAAAATGTACCCTGCATGTAACAAAAAGCACATTAAACCATTGAATTTCTTACTATCATGGTCTCAAGTTCTAGATATTTTGTAAATTTCCACTTCAGATTGATTCTTGGATGAAATTATTTTTGTTTGAGGATGGGAAGTCTTGCCAAGTTAAATTGAACATATACAGACATTTTTCCAGAAGCCATGCAAATTGCATACTTCTTCAGTTTCCACCATGTTTTCATGTTAAACTGGGTCAGTATCAGTGCACTCTACTGCATCTTAAATGTCCACATCAACAATTTTATCCAGTAATGAATGTTAAATGTCTATAGATCATAGACAGACTATGCCTCAAACATGCATATCTTAAAAAAGTTTCTTACACTACCACACCATCAACATTTTCAGGCATAATCCTAGTTTTCCAGCATTTTTTATCTATTGCATTTACAAACAACTCATCCACCAACCATTGATTTACAGGCTAAAAAGCTTGCAGGCTTTGCATTCTGCCCTCCAAAATAATTTTATTCATTTAGCTGAATCAAAAGGATTTTCCAGATTGAATTACCAGTCCACCTAACCCAGTTAAGTGCTCCAGCTCTCCCCAGAACTGAGTGTTTGGGTAAAGGGGTAAAGTGCTAAGTATTAAAATTATCAGCTGTGCACTGTGATATACAGAAAAATAAATATTCTCTGTCACAAGCAAATGATCAACAGTCTCCCTGTAGTAGGAGAGCCTTCTGCTCTTATCAGAACTTTAGGTACCACAGGCAATCCTTCAGCTAAGAGCCTTATCTCAAACCCAGCCACCCTGCCTGGCTCCTTCCTGCCCCACTGGTTTCTAAGTAGCACAACCTCAAGGTGTTTCACTAACTGGAATAATCAGATCATAACCACTAGGTAGCCTTAGAGCAGTCATTTGTCAGCTCTTCCCCACCTCTCCCAGACCATGCCTCAACTGCACAACACTATCCAGACAGAAAAAAAGGACAAGGAGGCAAGCTCAGGACAGCAAAGGTCTGTTATTCTTCAACCACTAATAAATCCTAAGATGAAACAGAAAAACAGATGCAAATGTATGACTTTGTCTACCAGAATATATTTTGATGGTTCCAAACCCCAGAGAAGCTCCATTTCCTATTGAAGCCACCTAATATAATTGAACATAAACATGTCAGGAAAAGCTAAAACAAAGTAAAACAAAACAAACTCCCGCAAAAAAAAAACCCACCTCCAAACAAAAAAAAAAACCCAAAACCAACCAAACAGAAAAAAACACACCAGAACACCTCCATCAAAAAAAACAACCAAACAAGAAAACACAATGCAAAACACACAACTTTTAGCCTATGAGCTGTCAGAAATTTTATTTTCCTGGCCAGCGCTCTACAACACACTGGCTTGCATCTCCCTGGGTAAGGAGGAGTGTGGGGTGCTACTTCCATGCCTCAAGCAAGATCTTTAGCTGTGAGAGAGGAGATGTGCCAGACCATGGCAATCTGGATAACAGAGCAGCTGACCCTGCAGCCAGCAGGAGAGGCTAGGGTTACCCTGAGCGCTTTAGCTCCACAGGGCTGGGTGATACCTAGTTTTTGGTGTGAACTAGAAATGGCAGTCCTCAATTTCTCAAACCTGACACAGATCTGGACACAGAAGCCAAGGCACTGCTCAGAGCAGAGAAATTTAAACTGAAATGGAAAGTGTCTATGTGGTTGAGGAATTTGCACTAAATATCTGTTTTACAGGAAGTTTCAACACTGCAGCCTGGGGTTTATGCATACTTAAGTTAGCATCGCTACCGTGCAACTGACCGCAGATGCCTTGTGTGGAGTAGACCAGCTCTGGAGCAAAATGCAGTGCAACCATTTAAGCAGAGCTCTAAGGCACATTCAAGGATGACCTGACTCAACTTTTAACACTGAAGCTTTGCACAAAGATTTACTTACATCAGAGATACAGAAAAACTGGGGCCTCAATTTGTCAGGGAAAAGTATCGGATCTTTGGCATCAGTTTTCTAAATGACATTTTATCACATTTCCATCCTTTGTGCTCACAATGACTAGTATATCTTGACTCTAATCCCATTTGACAGTACTGCCTTTTGCCATAGCATTTCACAGCATGCACATGCAATCCTTCCCTCTCTGAAAAAGCTAAGATACAATACATATAATGAAAACTACAGCCTACTGTATTACTCTACTACAGTAGAATGGATGACCAAACAAAAATGATGCAAATCACAGAATGCATGAAAATGTTATTTTTTAATTGAGGTGGTGGCACACAGTCCTAGCTTAACACCCTATTTTGGACTACTATCTAGAAGAAATCGATTCTAGACACAGATGGAAAAAGGGGGGTGGAAGTGTGGAGAAAGTCTAATAAATAAATGGGAGAGAGACAAAAATTATATGAAATCCAGGTCTCAGCACACAAGGTCAGCTTCTGGGGACAATCAGGGATGAGATCCATGCTGTACTTGGACCTAGAGTTCAGCACTTGATTCAGCTGGATGCAAAATGCTGCACAGAGCTCAATCAGACAGTCAGACTAGGAATTTTTTAGTTGCAGCTTAATGCATAAGATGAACAGGCCAAGAGGCCTCAGAGGAAGTAATTACAGCAGTTATTAGGTACAATATAAGCAAGTACCAGTATGATAGTAATTTTAATAGTAGTAATACAGGTAAAAGCTTTCATGTAATATTGGTTTTTTCTTCAAAATGGCCTTTTATTTGACCAACAGTTCAATATGAAAAGGTTGCATGTTCATTTGATTTTTTTGGTTGTTACTTAATATTTTTCTTCCCTTCAAATTTTCTATTAAAACATGATGGGGAAATAAAACCAGATATTTGGTGGGTAAAAAATATCTATTTTTATATAGCAGCACAAAGCAGAATAGCAGAAGTACTGACACTGTGAGCCATTCACTTACAGGATCATAATTCTTAAAAGGACCATTAACAACTCAATGGAAGAAACTTGAAAGCTAATAAAAACTATATACAGGTAACCGTATGCTTTTAAAATGCCATTCTGATATTGGACCAGCTCTTTAATAATGTTTTTCTTATTGGCAATAAAAAAAGTATCTTAACTCAGACTGATCCATTTTGCACTTACTGTAGATGCATTCCAAAGACATTTGCAAGTTATATTGCATTTTTCCATTTATTTTATAGCATTTTTGGGCCCTTCATACTTTTCCAGGTATTATTTATACATTTAAAATATGTTCTTTTGTATCTGAGTTATCTGATCCTTTAATTATGCCAAAGAGAATCTCGTTTTAATACTTGATGGATTGGATCTTCATCATCGTTACAGTGACATATCACCAGCTCTCTTTCAGGAGAGTTTTGCCAAGACCTATAATCGGCTCAGCACTGTGTGCATATGTGTATTTGCTCAATGCAGCTGACTATGTTGGAAATGTGCAAGTAGTGAACTCTTCACTATCCCATGTGGTCTGAGAACAACATGAAATAGCTCCTTCCAGCCTGCAGATTTCCAGAAAGCTGTTACACATGACTCCAAACTAAATGTCACAATAAAGAACAGCAAACTGAAGGCCAGCATACCTGTGCAGGAATGTGCCATACTCTGAGGCAGCTCTGGAATATGAAGCAAAGTGCAGAAAGAGGACTTCGAAAGGTCCACAGATGGCATTAACACAACACACAGCTATACAATCCATGCCCATTCCTCAGAGGAGAAAATAGATGAGATGCTGCACATGGTGACCAGGGTGGCTATACTTGTATAAAGTGACTGTGTTCACCAGGGTGGCCATACCTGTATATGGGACTAAACTGACTTGAACATTGCCTCAACACTGTTGTTTGAAACTTTTAAGGATCAAGCCAGAGTAACCATCCTCTACCATAGACAATTTATATTTCATTCTCAGACAGGTCAAAGTCTTGTCTTACAGATGTTTTGCATTAACTAAGAGCAAGTACAGTTGAACCTACTTGAGTCATCCTTCAGAAGAGTCTACCAAAGCCATCACAGCAAGGAATTAACCAGCTCTGGTCTCTTGGTTCAAGCCACTTCTCTCTTGCAAGACCTTTTTCACATATTTCTTTGGTCGCTATGACAAAGCACATATGGGACACTCTGCTGCACCAGACATGGAGTTACGTCTGGTTTTTAGTTTCAGGGTTTATTTTTTGGGGTGTGGGGTGTTGGGTTTTTTTCATTTAAGAGGTGGCATATACATCTGTAATTGGAAAAAAAAATAATAAAACTTTCATCATGTTGGAGCGTGTTTGTGTTACAGGAACCCTTCATGCACTGATCAAAACAGCATTCTCTTTTGGGTAATATGGGGGTGAAAACTACCAGTACACTACTGTATCATAGGCTTTTTTGTCTCTCTGTTTATTATTTTTGTGGGTGAAGGGAAAGCTGATTGTATTATACAGTAATAAAGACCAAGAATATTTAAATTGAAAGAAGATGCAGTCTTGGTAGACTCTGTAGTTGATGTATGTAAACTATTGAAATTAAATTAAATAAAATAGGTATGAAAGAATTGTTTGATGATTTTTTTTTTTAATATGCACTACTCCACTAAAAGTCATCTGGGCTGCATTATACCTTGACGCAACAACAATTGAATCCTCATGTACTCAAACACTGACATCTTCACTGAACATGTGTCAAACACTTGCTCTCAGGCTAGCTACGTGCTTTTAACTTGTGCACTGTGCCACAGAAATCAGCTATGCTATAGGTAAAGAACTCCAGCACATCTAGCAGCTTTTATGCTTTAGTCTGCAATGAGGACACGGGTTTTTCTAGACTGCAGTGAGGAGAAGGGTTTGGTGGGGGTTTTGGTGAGGGAATGGGTGCAGGGAGAAACAGGTGTTGAAGCTCTTTGTTTCATCTTTTGGTTTGCTTGCACTTGGTTTCACTAATCTGTTGGTTCAAGCTAGGTAGAACACTAGGTCTTATAAAGACAAATTTAACATAATTTTTTAAGAGCAAAGGTCAAATTCTACATTGCACGTTTGGATTTAAAAGCGGAAATTTAAACTACAGAATGATGCTTCATGCTGAATAAAACTTATACCATGCAAAGCTCTGATTTCTAGTTTCCTGAGCTTCCGTCTCCAAACTTTTCTCGGGTTTCCAGCACTGGGTTGTACTTTCTGGCTCACGTTTATTTCCTTCTCTTCCAAATTTAGGTGATCAAAGGCTGAGACATATGATTACCACTCCTCAGGTGAAATTGGCAAGTTTGAGGCACAGGCATGAGTGAAGAGGGAGGAGAAAAGGTGGTAGAAATGGCTCTGGTTTAGATGTGGTTTGTAAAGATCACTACTGGCTTTTACCAGCTGTTTCTTAACACAATGTACTTTGTTCTTAAAAAAAAAAAAAGAAGATCTTTTCTCCCCACAAAGAACATACCAAAGATAAAATCCTTCATTCTCTTAAAAAAATGTTAACACCTCTTGCAATGTCAAGGCCACCACTAGCTGATGCATACTTATCTATTTCCTTGCGATTCCTGGCTTCTTCCTGGGCCCTTTCAGCTGGCAGTTTTGGTATGCTCATTTTGAACTGCACATGTCACTGGCCAACAGATATGTTATTCTTGGATCTCTGATTGCTTCTGGCGAGGTGTTTGGGGTCCATGGAGATTATGACAAATGAGCATGAAGTGACATGGATCTCCACACCACCACTGGCACCACCACCTGTCATCATTGTCACTACTGAGCTCATCTTGCCTTCAAAAAACTCAGCACTCAGAAGTTTAACTCAGGCTAAGTTAATTCTGTGGTCTTTTTACATTCTCATGCCATAATTATGCACAGGTGCTCATTTCACCTATTTCTGATATTTATGTCTTTTCCACATGTATGTTGAAGCATATATTTCTTGAAGCAAATGTCATAATATCAGGTGTGAGCCTTCTTCTATTTCGAGTTTTAGATACCTTCAAGCCAAAACGTTGTACCAACAAAAACTCTGCTGCATTTGATAATTTACCATACTTGTACCAGAGTTAAACTTAAATACTCCATGCCTGTTTTAAATGCTGACACCCATATAAAAGAAATCAAAACAAAAGTTCACCCAGTATTCTGTTAATAGCATTTCCCCCTAACATTTTGAAATTCTCAACATACAAAAAGTGCAAAACTTACCAAAATATAGTAAGTTTTCATATTTATGAAGTTGTGTTTCTACTAAAAGAAATTTACTCATGCCTCCAGTACCCTAAGCCAAAAACTTTGGCGTCTGAAATATAAAGATTTGAAACTGTCATACACAACATGCTTGGGTTCCTCAAACTGCACAAGGTGTGTGAAATGCTCCTATGGATTGAACAAACCTCATTTTTCCACAGATGTGAGAGAATAATTTTAGAAGATAATTTTTGCATTAGGTAGTGTAGTTATAATCACTTGCGGTTTTAAAGCATTTAATAAGTGGAATCAATTTCTCAAACTGAATCAATATAACTCCATTATGAAAACCATCAAGATTATATATTTTTACCTATAATCATAATTGCCAACTCAGACAAGGTCTTTAAAATGCAAATTTTTTTCAGTCAGCTTCATAGCCCATAGTTGCACTACTTTGATTTTCAGAAGACAGCAGGACATAAGATTTTTTACTATAGGTCATTAAGCATAACTTAACATCACAATCATACATTCTCTACCTCTTCTTTTTTGTACTGTCAAGGACCACATCATTATTTTAAATAATTGCTTCCATTTTTTTTGACAATATTTTTTTCTTCACAGAGCTAGTTGACTTAGTCCTTGTTACTACTCATCACATCCAGCATTTCCTTTCAGATGTTTACTTTCTCTGGTACAGAGCTTGCTGAAGCTGAGAGCATTTCCCATCCTCTCACCAGAAAAGTCTTTAGCTATAAACACGGTTGCAACGGGACACTCAGCCATGGCATTTCACAAGTAAGTTGTCCTGCACTTTTTAAGTGACCTAGCTTCAAGAAAAACAATTTTTCAGCGCAACTTCTATACATCTGTTTTACCCATCAACTCTAAGTGCTTTCTCCAGTGTCCATGTCTAACAGCATATAAGGTGAATGCATTTGAAAGCAGGTACTTTCAGCTGCCTTCAGCCTTCTTTGCCCTATTCTAGTATCTCAAATCCGATGGAAAGCAAGGTGGTAGGATAGCATTCCAGAGATAGCGTATCTCCTTGGAGATGCAGAACCACAGACATTTGAAGTGGAAGTGGGCAGAACACCAAAGCACATTAACAGCATTTTGCAGATAGCAACAGAAGGTCATAAATCATAGTTCCCAAAACCTCTGGATCATGAAGTTAGCTTTAATTTGTCTTTTGCCCATCCATACCTCACAACAAACTCAGAAGAGCAGACACACCAAAAACCTGGCATCTGTGCAGCCTGAGAGACACGAAAGAAAATGAGTATGTTCGTACTGTGACTATACCACCCACATTCACTTATAAAGTGGAAATGCATGAAGTAAAAAAGGATGGCTTTGTCATCAAACTATTAGATCAGGAGTTAAGAGACCTGAGCTTTCATTGCAGTCCTACATGAAAGTTCGTGTGGGTAAACCACAATCTGTCTTTAACTTTGATGTTTTTCTCTAAAAAAAGAAAAAATTAAAATGGCCCTTTCATGCAGTCAGCTGTAATTAATGACCAGTTCTTTGGAGATCAGATTTATCCATGTTTAAACCATTGCTAAAGTGTTGCAATTGTAAAAGCTCACATTGAAACTATTGTCTTACAGATACTAAAAATTACCATTTTTTTGGGCACTATTAAGACCATTAAGTAAAGACATATAAATTACAAATTAGGGAACTCTAGATTTTACCCATAGTGGCTTGTTCAGCTGGTAACTCTTGCATACAGAGCGCTACAGTGTACATGTACACACACAGCTACACACCCTTAGTCTTACCTCTTTCCTTATATTAAGGGCAAGAACCAATGCTGTTCCATGCACTCCATCACATTTCATTTTGACAAGTAGGGAAATCCAAAGCAGAGTTATCTCATGGTGGGTGCAGTGCCTTTTCATTAGAAAAGCATTACCTCCATTTTAGAATGACTTATTACATACTATATATGAAATCTCCAGCACGTGACCCTCAGTCTGAATTCCTGTATCACCACAACTTCTCTTTCCACATGTTACAGCAGATGCTTAAGAATGAACTAACCTTGTTTGGTAGCTAAACTTGGCCGCCCCTAGGAGATCCCCATCAGTGTCCATCTTGGTATTTCGTTACACCAAAAAAGTGGCAAAACAAAATCTAGAAGCTTTTATCAAAGCCATGTGCCCATACCACTAGGGAAGATCTGCAATAATCCAGTCCTCAATTTTAGTAACTTGCTTTACTGGTGTTTTTAGTACAAGTCCCCTCTGTTGAATTTTCTGTCCTCTCCTAGACAGCAATTGCTTCCTTCCTGTAACAGCTGATTAACTTCTCTTTTTAGTTGCTCACTTCTTACAATATGAACATCCATCACGTTTGCCCTTGAAGAGTATGATCAGTGTTTCAGAGAAAGTTCCTCACTGAATCACTATTAAACAATCAATATTTCTAGCTGGATGTAAAGCAACCTGGTTCTCTCTTCCCTCCTGGTCACAAATCACCACATTGTTTCTTTTTTTCTGCTCTCCCCAGACCTCTTAAAATTGATCTTTTCCCTTGTGGCAGGCCTGAACAAAGATTTCAGCAATGGGCTGTCCAATAAGTCAACGCTTTGGATGCTGCATAGTTTTAAAGTCAGTATCTCCAGACTGGTTTCCTTCTCCTCTACCAAGTCTCCTAGCTTTCAACTCAAGAAACAGAGATCACATTTATACTTTGGCAGATATAAAACAGCATAGCCAGGGCAGGTAACTGCAGCAACTCGCTAGGCATCTGTACACTTAATAAAACATAGTGTTCTCCTGGCATAGAAGGGAGCCAAATGCCCTCAGTTGCCATTTCAGTAAAGTAAGCTCTGCAAACCACAGGGATTTAGAGTTCTTACATCCAATGCTTTTTGCAGTTCTTCATGCTCATGCACTAAAAGGGTGCTCATTGATTTAATAAAGCCAGGGTCTAGAGAGATCTATAAATACAAGTATTTTTCCCTCATGCATTATTGCCCTGATGCCCAAGACTGAACTTCTGCTCCTTCACAGATAAATTGCATCCTCGCTGGTTAACACCAGCTTCCATTAGCAAAAGTGGTGGCAGACGTATTTGGGAAGGTGATCCATGATAAAACACAGCTTCATCTCTTTTTTTTATTTTCCCTTTGATTCCTTTCCTCACCACATCCCATGCTCCTCTTTTTCCCATCCCCCTGTACTCATAAGAATCAATAATGTATTCTTTATCAGGATCACCTAAAAAGTTAACAGTGAGTCTCACTTAAAATCTCCTGAACTCAGTGCAGCAATACACATCAGCCTGAGGGTCTCAAGCTGATTTTAGCCCTACTGTTGACAAAATTGCCTTCTAAAAGGCAGTCTGAAACAATTGTTTAATTCTATAAAAGACTTATCATAATATTAATAGCAATAATAGAAGAGGGTGTGTTTCAATCTTAAAGCAGAACACATTCTGTACATTCAGCTACTCTGTAAATTCCAGAATTTAGAACTTAAGCTTTCTAGTCTATACTTTTCTTTGCATTCAACAGCAAATTAAGGTTTATGGTTTTCTTTTAAATATATCATAGGAAGTTTTATTTAGAACAACCATTTTACAATAACTCCTAAACCTTGGCTTGTCCAGCTGAACTGCTCCCAAAAATACTTAACTCTGAAGCAGAATGACAAGGAAACAGAATGTTTCTCCTTGAAATGCGTATCAGTTAGTGACATTATTAACCACTGAATTCACAGCACTGCAGTCACTGTCATCATTAGGAAAAAAGCACTCTGATGAAAACATCACTTGTGCTTTCATTGTCATCTTATTACAGCGCATACAGTCGCACTGCATCCCTCACCTTGCACCCTCGTGGAGCTCCTCACCCACTGGCATGTGACACTGAGCACGTGGGAGCTCAAAGCAGCAGCATTTCCAAAGCTTACCTTTCATTCTCTTTGCTGAGCTACAAGCAAAGACTTCTGAGTTTACCCCTGACTTTGCAAAAACAGTTCTCGCCCCAAATTCACATGGCAAATGTGGTTTCACAATGTCATATTAAAGTCATGTACAACTTTGTGCCTGAGTTTTAAAGTCAAAGAAATGATTGCCAGATCATGGATTGGGTTACTTTCCATTAGCTCAGCTCTGAGATAACCTTGTGTTACATAAAGGGAACAGAGGCACCCAAGATTTGATTATGTGAAACATTCCCTGCTCTGTGCAGTTACATTTAGTACAGGCCTGAATGTTCTTACTAGCTGAAATCCAAACTTACCAGGCAAACACACATTATACAAGGGTTGTCTGTGATAAATGGTATCTGCAGAATTTCCCCTTCATTTTCACATTTTGCAACAGATCCTGAAATAGAAATAAAAAAATTAAAATACTGACCTGTTACAATTCCCTTTGCTAGTTTTGGAAACTGTCCTTGTCACGATCACAATTAACCCCTGCTCTATCCATAGCCTTGATTTAAAATCCTGCCTTAATTTGCCCAATTTAAGCCAGCAAGGATGTTCAGTGTTTCTGTAAGATTCCAAAGAGAACAGGGAAATGACTGGCCTTTTATTGCCACACAAACCTAGACTTTCTTTGTGCCCCAGTTATAGCAAAGAAGGACGCTTTTTGTCCTCTCAGATGACGTGTGGAGAATAACGAGTGCTCCACGCAAAGCAGGATACGTCTATAACGATAGGTCCAGAAATCACTGAAATCAGCAGAAAGCTGTCCATTTCACTCCAAGGACTTGGACCAGGAGCACAGCACAAGCCCTAAACCAAGCATCCTTTTAACACACGACAACCAATTGGCAAATGAGTCAAAATTAGCAGGCTCACCGTCAGACAGAATGAAATTAGAAAACGCTTTACGGCCCTAGTGCTGATTAGCTGGTATTTTGTCATGTTGGAATCACTTCTCAAAGTCTAATGGCCCCTCACTCGCACTAAAATTCGA
This sequence comes from Acanthisitta chloris, assembly GCF_000695815.1. Classification (NCBI taxonomy): domain Eukaryota; kingdom Metazoa; phylum Chordata; class Aves; order Passeriformes; family Acanthisittidae; genus Acanthisitta; species Acanthisitta chloris. The sequence continues at coordinate 239 of NW_008691719.1, read as the reverse complement.
TTCAGCCTTTCCCTCCATGCCTCAAGTCTCAGGAAAAATACAATCCTCGAGGGGAAGGAGGGAAACAGGGGGAAAGCAAAGTAACATAAAAGCGAGGCGGGGGGGCAGGGTTGCCGTGCCCACCTGCCCCAATCCACGCGGTTACACCTCGGGCCGCCCTTCCCGCGCGATGCCAGCAGCCCCCGCGCCCGGCGGCAGGTGAGCCCCGCGCCCCGTACCTGTGAGCAGGGAGGAGCCCG
>NW_008691718.1:0-3208 GCF_000695815.1 Acanthisitta chloris | reverse complement strand
CAATTTAGAGACAAGGATGTTGTGTCGTGTTCTCCAATACTGCAGAGGATGTCCCAGCTAACAAGGAGCACCCCCCCACTGGTCACTATCCTAGCATATTCAAATGCCTCCTGATTTGCCACTGGCATCTATGATACTGTTACATGTCTACACTGCAAACATCTCTAACATCTTTAAAAACTGAAAGCAGAGGACAATGTGAAACAAATAAAAATGACAACAAAATACATATTAGAGAGAAGCAAATACAATGATTGGTTTGGGAAAGTTCACAATTAATTCATTAAAACCCTTGTCCTATTCATACACAGGGAAGCTGCTGTGGAATTCCCAGCATGCTGCACCAGAGCTCTGTGGCAGCTGGGGTTCTGATGCAGAGGATGAGTTTGCCTTGCTGTTGTGGTGCCTTGAGACCAGCACTTTAGTAAGGCAATGTGGATGGAAGCTTTTACTGCCCAATGTAGCTCTTACCATCTGGGGAAACCACTATTTTGATAGTCTACCTCCCAGCCCTTACATTCAGTTACAACAAGTTTTGTTCCTGTGGAAAACTCTTTTTCATGCAGAACTGATTTACTACTGCATAATTTGGTGTATTCATGTGTGAATTTATGACAATCCAGCATGGGCATGACAGTCTTCTGCCATCCTAAGTTAAACATCTGGGACTCTGCAATTTTAACACCTTGAGAGGACGAGTTACATGTGAAGCCTATGGCTTACTCAACCCCAAATTGGACTATGCCACCACATATCTCAGGCTTAAAAATTAGTAAAAGAGAGGGTTTTCTCTCAACCTCTCATCTTCTCAAAGTACTAAAAAAAATAAAAGTCCCCTGCTCTCTCAGTATATGTAAGGCTACAAATCCCTCAAAAATTCAGGTCCTTCATTTAGCATCTCTGAAAATCCCCAGCAAAGGCAAAATGCATTAGCACCCACCACTCCTAGGGACAGATTCCTCTTGATGTGCATCCATGTGTATATTCTGCCTGTGAGGGCAGCCCTGTGGGTGGCTTCAGTCAACAGCATGTGTCCAGGGTCTGGAAAGGCTGAAAAGGGCATTTTGATAGAACGAATGCATGGAGGACTTTGGTGAGGTTTGGGATCTTTCACCTTTCAACAAACAACAAAGAAACAGGGATGTTGACACAGCTGTCTGAGCAATGGACAGGGGCCACCACTGCAAACAGAGTTTCCCCTCCGGATGAAGGAAGATGAAGAACTGCATTGGACATAATTAGTTTTGCAGTAGAAAACAAATCAATTGAAAAAGCAAGTTTTCAATCCTCTAGCACAATAACAGGAAGCATAGCATTGATTTTGGTTTGAGGTGGAATGGTCTCTGCCACATGGTATCTGTGGGGTTTGCTTGGTTTAATTTATTTTTTTCCTGTCCAAAAGCTGACAGTTTCAAACGAGTTAAGGCTGTTTACTAAGCCCTTTCTCCATACCTGTTAAAGGTGCACTTACAAAAATCTAGAGCTGGATTTAACCATCAAAATCCCAGAGACTGTGTCCCCAGGTCCACAAAGAAAGGTAATGAGGATTCCACATTTATCTCAAGGTGTGACAACCCTTACTACAGCAATTTTTTTTTTGGAATGTAGCTAACCCCTGTAAAAACTCCTTTCCATCCTTTTGATCACCTGAGACAGAAATCCTCAGCCTTTTCAATAAAATTGGCCAACCTAAGTTTTTCCCAACATATCCCAGAAGGCTGCTGGTCTTTTTGACCAGACAGAATAGCAATCATGGACTACAGAGTAGCTGAATTCTGGGCTCATGTTTGGTAATGACTTGGAGCTGTTCTGGATGGGATTCTTAGCTGAAACGGTGCCTGAAGAAACATCCAGCACCAGCCTTTCCAAAAGTTTCTCTCTCAGCAGCTATAGTGACAGTCAGATACTGCCAGACAACTTTACCTCTCCTCTTGCACTCTCCCTGTCTTACTGCTTTCAACTTTCTTCATCCCGTGGCAAGGTCAGATGTATTCACCCCCATCTGATACCCATTTCTTGCTATAAGTCTGTATCAATATTTTGGAAGATTTAATCAGAACAGGAAGCACAGAGCAGGAGAGATCAATAATTGATTATGCTGTTTCTTCCTCTCTCTAAGTGAATGATTCACATCCACCATAGCAGTTTAGTGATTTCCACCAAGGTCCTGTGGATATCCAGCCTAAATAAACTTCTACTGTCCAAGAGGTTGAAAAACAGAGGAGCTGGGGACAAACAGCAAATTAATATACCCATTTTATCACTTGAAAGTAACTAAATAAAAAAGCCAACATCAGATGCAACCACATAGCATGATTATATCTCCAATAAGCAATTCAGCTGCTTCAGAAAAGCATACCCTTACAATAAACATAGAGTTTGTCTGGGCCATAAGACTGGACATTACAGAATAAATATTACAGACCAGTATTAGAAGATAATTTGAAGGAACTGATGAGGTTCATCATTTCCACAGAGCACCAGAGTACAAGGCTATTGAAGACACACACAGAGCAGCACCATGGCATTAAATCATCAGCTACAAAAAATAAAACAAAACTACACAGACAGAGTGGAAACAACACCCAGAATTGGAAAACAAAATCACAAAAAAACCCGAACTCTCCCTATGAAAGTGCATGTGGAACTTACCTGTTGTTTAATGTATTCTATGAACGATGTGAGGGCACAGCAGAGATCCTTTCAGAGAGATGCCGACAATCAATTCATAATGGAAGGCACAGGAGCTCACCCTGCTGCTGCACTTCTTTGTCTGTTCAAGGACTTTGCTCAGGACCAACACTCCATCACTGAAGCAAATGCAGAAACTGAGCACTGAAGAAATAATCATGTCTAAACATGTGAATTCCTGCAATGTTACTAGACACTTGGGATCTTCACTGGCTCCTGAACCATAATACAGGCAATGTGTTCATTCCCAGAATATGTTTACTATTTAACACCTGGAAAAGTCCCACATGCTTTCACTCCCAGTGCCAGTCAAATTTATTCCCTGGCTTTGCTGGAGCCCAGATTTCTTCCTCTGTACAACCCTGCTGAAGGAAAAGCAGGCAGCTGCAGCTTCCTGCAGGATTTTCCCATTTGCAATGAGAAGATAAGCCAAGTTAGTTACAACTCCCTTCTTGTCACATAACTGCTGAAAAAAACCAGATACCTATTTATATCATAGAATCATAGAATCATGGAA
>NW_008691717.1:0-11221 GCF_000695815.1 Acanthisitta chloris | reverse complement strand
TATTTTTCATTAGGTGCTTTCAGGTCAAATCCTTGGTTATCCTGAGCACCTGTGTTGTGCTGGGGTCCTGGGACCAGCTCCTCTGTTTGCCAGTGATGCAAGGGAAAGACTGGGCACTTCATTTGCAGCCCAACTGCGGAGACTTGGCAGTCTTCCAGAGCTGAGCTTTTGCCCATGTGGATTTTGTGTGCTTGATTAAATCACAATATTTCCTCCGGCTCTGAAGCCAGAAAGGACCATTAACTCTTCTAGATTGGCCACCTGCATAGTACAGATCAGTGACTCCCACCCAATGCCTTCTGCTTTGTGCCTGAAAGCTCTGGCTGAGCTCTGATTTCCGTGTCAGATGTCTCATCTTTGTATAAACATTGCTAGCGATGGAGAACACTGTGAGCTGTGGCAGTTTGTCCAGGTGTTTAAGCACCCCTCACTGCTAAGAATCTGCCTCCCCAGCATGCACAGTGAGTCTTGTTTGACATTACTTCTCTCTTTCATGGTCTTTGATTGCCTATGGGTGCTCTCTTACAGCATCTTCTTCACACAGTTTGGATCCTTTCCAGTGCCCTTGGATGCAGATGGATGGTTGATGATTTGCCCTGAGCTCACCATTCTGCCCACATCTCACTGTAGATAGTTAGGGAAGAAATACATCCTCAGTGGATTGCAAGACATGCCTGTATTCATTTTGTAAGGATGTTGTTCTAGTTCAAAGTATCCAAAGTAATAATAGGTATGTGTGTCAGTGTCCAAGAAAAATGTTTTCACAGCACAAGACTGAGAGTATGTGGCTTATAGGACTGTAAGGATGTACAGCCTGCTGTGAGAGTGTCAGAGGAACATACAGGGTCACAGCCCAAACTGACCTTGTTTATGTAGCCGTGGGGAGTGGTCACTGGTGTGTGCAGTCCTTTGGGCCATGTCATCAGGAATGACACAGTTGGTATGGGCCAAAATCATACCTGTGTAGTGTATGAATGGTTGGGTGTTTGGGATGATCTGGGTTCTGGAGTTCATCTTTCTCCCTGACTCTGGTTTATATAACAGTCTAGACATTGCATTAGAAGTGGGGATAAAATTTAGCCCATGGGACGGATTATCCCTTATCTGCCTGCTACCAGGCTTCACCCAAATTTATCTGAAGTGCCTGGCAGTAGTAGTGCTCTGAAGGAGGTCTCTCGAGCAGATGGAGCTAGGGTCTGAGCAAAACTGAAAATCCACATGTTCCTGACTTGGCCCTACCCAGAAATGTGAAAAATGGCCAGATCTATAACATCAGCTGTGTTTTTTCCAGCCACAATAAGTTCTGTCTGATTGCCTGCCCTTTTGGAGATGCATAAAAGTCTTCTGAAAGTGCCATAAGAACTGGGACACCAAGCAGAGCACAGGACCTGCCTCCCTGGTAGCTCACAGCTGCCATGCATGACTCTCTGTGAGTGTTGCTGTAAGGCTTATCAAACACAGCTACAAGGACAAGCAGAGGCAGACCATATCCCCATTGTGCTCTGCTGCCAAAATGCTTTTAGCCCACCTGAGGGTGAAAGAAGGAACCTAGGTGTCTCACTGCTGGTAGGTTACTGTGTGAGCAACTAGGAAACACATGGCTCTGTATGGAAAAACTTCCTGTACTAGAGAGGGGAAACCTGACACTGTTCTGGACTGCCCTTTTGTGGGTTCCTCACTGTGGTTTTCCTTCCTCTTCAGTTTTCTATACTAATTTTGTAATAACAGTTAGTGCTGTATTTCATAATACAGACGTACAACATGCAATTAGAAATTGCTTTGTGTGAAATAAAGTAGCTGTGAGTCATATCCAGACAAGTGAATTATCTGTGATTATTGAGCCAAGAAGGGAGACAGTGGTAAGCAGAGGAGTGTGCACACCAAGAGCTACACATTATTATTAGCATTTCCATACTATTTGGAGGCATAAGGAGGAAAGCAAAGCCATATACTATGGCAGGGTTGGACTTCTTGGGAGGTCTATGTGTAAATGTCCATGTGATCAAGTCCTCATGGGGAGGAACAGGTGATTTTCCTCTGGTCCTAGGATTTGTGCATCCAAAGGATGGGCCAGTGACCTTGCTAAGTCTTTCTCTGTTTCTATATAAAATGGGGGGATGGGCAGATACATGGCTGACAGAGGTATCTTTTAGAATTCTAAATTTATGTGAAGCAAATCCTGTCTATGAGGACTTAACCTAAAGGAGAAATAAGGTTTCTTCAAAGGGAGATGGAAAAAAGTAGATTTCCAGCACTGCCCTTGTTTGATGTACCTAGTGGATCTGCTTCTTTTTGTCCTCTGGGAATGAAAGGTCGCATTATGAAGGGGCCCTTGGCTGTGCAGAAATAGCTGGGAAACCTTTGGGGGTGAAAAGTTGCTGGCTTTATGAAACAAGGTGGTTTTTGTAGTGGCTTCCCAGTGCATTTGTTATTTATTGCCAGGTAGGCAACTTAGGGGCTCAGACTGCAGTCAGGGGCATGGCCTGGGGGGCAGTTTGCATTTCCTGAGTGTCAGTGAATCAGCCAGTGAGAGACACAGCGACAGTGGGGGGATAATGTGGGCAGGGAGTGTGCAGGCTGCCAGCTTCACACAGTTGCACTTGTCAATGGGAAGGCTGATTTTTTTGAAAGGCATTCATCTAAACTAGAGGTCTTTCTGCAAAGTGAGTGTTAGGTACCGGGAAGGGACTGATAGCAGTTGCTAAAGAGCATCTTCACAGTCCTCAGTGAGTTGCTTCAACTGCCCAAATAAGTTTGTTTTCTATCCATTGCAGAGAATCAGTTGACCCTTCCTCAGCCAGTCACAAATGCCTCCATCTGTAAAATGACAGTGAGAAATGCTTAATCTTCCAAGATGAATCTAACAGATGCTTCTCCCAGGAAATGAACTAAAGGTTGCAGCTTTGCTTGAGCGATTGTGAGTCAGGTATGAGTCATTTCTCCCTTGAAGGGCATCTGGATGTGCTTTGCTGATAAACACACAAAGAGCACAAAGCCTGGGGTGAAAGGTTATCACAGGAAGGAGAAACTAGAAAAAGCCAAAACCCACAAAAACCCTCAGAGATATACCAGTGTATCCTGAACCTTCTTCTGTGGCCAGCAGGATGCATTAGCTGGGGGTTTTAGAGACATTGTCTCCCAACCTCCACTGCATACTAACTTGTAAAAAAGCAGGCAGGAGCCTTCTGTTATAACGGGATATGGATATTTCTATTATATCTATTGTTTCTGTGGCTTCTGATTGCTGCAGGTGCCTTGAGCACAGGGAACCTTGAATTGTGGCTGAAGTGCAGCTTCAGCTGGTTTTCCACACTAAAGCAAGGTGGTCTGAGTACAGATTAAAGCCACTGTGATAGCACAGAGTATTTGTCACACCAGTAACTGATCTGTACAAAAAATTAGTCCTTTACAGGGAATAAGGTGGTACTGGCTGGCTTTCCAAAGCAATCATAAATGAATAAAGTCAATGGAGAAATTGATGGCCAAAATTACGTGGCCTTGTGCTATGCACATCAGAATAAGGGATCACAGTGTTTCCGCTTGGTTTTTAAAAAAAAAGTCACTGAAAGAGGCACTGGACTATAAAGAATTGGGTGTAAAACTTGCTTCCAGGAGCAGACCACAACTGGTTTTTGATGGTGCTGTTAGCTCAGTGATAACTCCTGCTCTCATAGAACATCAGAGGTAGGAAAGCTGGCTATAACGACAACAAATTAGCCTTAATTGTGCTTCATCTGATGGAGTTAATCCTAGCCAAGTGTAGCCAGACACCGATTTTCATATATTGCCATTCTGACCATTTTACTATCAAGCTGTTTCTTAGTGACGTACATTTATTCATGGCACAGGGCCTACAAAACACAGCCTAGCATCCTGCCTGAGGAAGCCAGTGGGGCATGGTCTGCAGGACGAGCTCATATCTTTTACCAGGCTGACAGATACACCAGGGAGGGGGCAGACATGCTTGCCAGCATGCAAGTCCATTCCCAGATCAGGAATGGAAGCTACTTCTTCCAAGTAGAGGCAGGTCAGGAGAAATTACTGTGGGTTCAACTTAATTGTGCTAATCAATCAAGCAATTAGAGGGATAAGGATGCTGACTCACAGGGACAAAGAAGTAGCTAGCCTTCTTGGGAAAACAGAGAGGCTAGTAATTAGCTTAGTTTGGGCTGGGAGAAGAAGAGGTGGTGGGGAATATTGATATAAAAATTGCTGGCTGTGTCTATGGCTTTAGATGTTGTGGGGGTTATGATTTTCAGATTTTAGGCTTATCAGAAGCTTACACTTCACCATGTGGCAGGATACACTGGTGGAGATGCAGCTTCTGGCTGCTACCTGCTTCAAGCTGGTGTTGGCAGATGCATGAAGTATCAGTGTTCCTTGCTTCTTTGTATTTGTGTTACAGTATAACCCCTCCCTGACCACAGGTGGAGAGAGAAAAATCTAGTTCATCTCTGGGACCAGCCGGACAATGGTTTTTTTTCTGCATGGATGTGTAAAACAGGTCTGTTTTTCACATTTGTCATCATGTCAACCAGAGGATTGTCAGGTTTGGACCATCTCATAGCCAGACTGTGTGCCTAGCACAGCCATGGGCTCAAAACTGTCCAGAGAATGATAGTGAGGCCAGAATGTGACCAAGATTGAGAGGTCTGCCCTTGTAGCCCTGTGCCATGGCAGAGATGAGAAATGCCAGCCCTTTGGGGGTGTTAAATCTGCACATCTAAGATGAAGGAATAGCACAAAGAAGAGTCTCTTCTGGCTCAAGCATCGCTTTGAAAAGTGTTTTTAACTTGAATGAGTCTTAACTTGAAGAGCTGAAGCATTTATGGTGTCCCTTGAAAGTCATTTTAACTACATCAATTACCTTGACTGGAAAAACACAAGGGAGAACAATAGCTCTCGCTTGATAAAGGACACATTTTTTGGTCCTTCCTCAGGTCTGAAATAAATGCAGCAAACTTGAAGGGTAAATCCAAGCTGCCCTGTATTGAGTTATGTGTGTACTAGTGAGGTCACCCCTGAAAGAAAAGGTGTTTGATACCTGTGAAACAGAGGAGAAAAGAGAGAAGTGGAAGGGGTTGTCTCTGAAGGGAGAGAGAGTTCAGTATGTCCTTCTGATAAGGAGGGCTGTGGTGATTGCAGCTTTCCCTGCCTGTAAGGGAAAAGCGCCTGTAGGCCAGGCCTGCAGGGATAACATGTTAGCCTGCTCCATTTTCTCCTCCAGACCTTGCTGTCACAGACCAGCTTTGACAAAACAGAAGCAAGGCAGGCTGGAAAACTTCCTCAGAAATAGAAAAGTCAAGAAGTATTCTACTCAAAAAAAGGCTTCCCAAGGCTGGTGACGTACTTCAAGATGGTGAATAATCGACCTCAACAGCAGAAGGGAAAAAAACAACAAAACTATCTGCTTTTCCCTCTGGCGGGCTCCAGTGCCTTGGGAGACAGCTCTGCTGACTCATTCAGAAAGCAGTTTTCAAAACATGACTCCTTCTCTTGTATCTAGACAGCTCCTTTCCCTGGGAATAACAGCCCAACTGCCCCAATCACAAAGGCAGGGTTGGAAACCTGCCCTCCTCCTGCTCTTGACTGGCTGCTGCCTTGGGTCTCTTGGCACAGGCACCCTCCACTCCTTAGTCTGCGCTTAACTCTCAAAAGCCCATTTGCAAAAAGATGTGGGGTCTGATTTTTGGAAGTTACTCCAATGTGATGTTCATCTTCTGTGCTCCACGACAGCAAGCCTTGTGAAATAGTACATAATTAGGTATCAAAAATACAAGCAGCATGAAACAGAAGAGATTGCTGGTTCAGTTTTTACCTGTTCCCCACATATGAAGATAGGAGCATGGTGCAAGGTAAATACAACTCCCTGCTTTAAATGTACAAATTCTGTCCCAGGATGGCTCTAAGGCATCTTGCAAGACATGCCAGGGAAGAGGTAGCTCTGCACTAGTCCCACTGCAGGGTCTGTATATGTAGATGCACTCCTGACTGCTGTGGGTGGCAGAGGGCTGACAGCATGGCATGTTGGATGACCCTTTTTGTGTGAATGAATTAGGAGCTGTACCTAGCCAGAGGACATCACTATGTCTGTCTAGCAGGTTCTAAGGGTTTTTTCTGCCTGGGGACAGAAAGCTACTTGGGGCAATCAGAGTAGCAAGATGGCTGTGTTGGAAGACAGCCCAAATAGGGCCACATTTTCTCAGAGAGCTCGCTTTGGTACCAGGACTCTTTTCACAGGAGACTTTTAGTGCTGGCACCATTGCACCCTTCTCCCAGGCTGTGGTTGTGGTGATTGTGTGGGAAAAAATAGAATTTAATTCACATAGTTCTTGGCAGGGCTCACTTGGTCCTGAAGAAGAGATTTGTGGGAGCTCCTCAAGGTTGTCCTCACCAATTGCCATGGCTTTGGCTTGACTGGAGTCAAACTAGTATTGGTAGCATCCTTCTCTGAGCAACCTCACAGCTGTGAAACTGTGAGGAAATAGGAGAGCTTGGTGGGGACTTGGTCGAAAGGGAGGACACAGCAGTTGTTCTTCATCTGATCTGAGTGGCACAAGAAGGCTCTTGGACCTCAGTTCTCAGTGTGAGTGACTGTGTGAAGCATTTTATCTCTAGTCTGCTTCCCAGGAAGTCGATTGTTCTTCCCCTCTTTGCGGGAGGAGGGGGGCGGGGTAGGTAGCCAAGCAGTTTATGCAGACAAACAAGAGGCTGGTGAGAAAAGAGGACCTGGAGCCTGGGCATCTGTTTCACAGGAGATTGGGTCAGATCTGCAGGGCTGTGACTGGCTCATCTGCCTTCCTGGCTGATGACAGCTGACAGCTGTGGAAGACAGAGGGAGAGGGAGGCTTGATGTGAAAAGAAAGGGAGCTGGAATTGCAAAAACACTGATGATGGTTTTGCTAGTAGAATCCCAATTCCAAATCTACATGTGATGAATTAAAACCTGAAATGGTGTTTAGCAAACGCTGCTTGCCTGGCCAAATTAGCAGCCTCATTTGTTGCCGGTGGCAGCTCTTTAAAACTCTTAAAGACAGGCTCCTTTTAAAATGTGGCATAAATAGGATGTTTTCTCAACAGTAGCATTTCCTCGCTTGAGCATCGCAGTAATTTTTGTACCCTTTGGTCTCCCACAGCTGGTATACCAAAAGTAAATGACAGCACAAAACCCAGCCAAGCTCCTTGGAAATGTAAATAGACCGGAACCACTGGTGTCCTCTTAATACAGCATCATTCACTGCTGGGTGCTGGAAGTGGCAACACATTCGTTACGGTCCAGGCAACCATCGCAAGCAGCAGATGGAGAAGGTTTAAGACCTGGTAGCACTGTTTTGGAGGTATGCATGTTTCTCTGCAGAAAATGGAGCACAGATGGAGTCTTCTTTGACCTGCTCACTCAGTAACTGCAAAATCCTTGTGTTTTCAGACCAGCTCTGTATTTATCTCTATGTTTTGGAAAACCCCCCCACATGCTCCCTACTCAGGCTGGTCTCTGTTGACTGTTAGGTGAGCTTCCTATGGATTTGAAGTGAATTAGTAGACAGTAAACCAAGCCGGATTCTTAGCTTCTGGTGGGCTCTTCTCAAGAAAAATGAACCCATTTACTTTCTCCCAGCAGACTGTGTTTCCAAAAATAGCAGTTCTTGGAGACAGTTGCTGCAGGTGAACTGTTGCAGCTGGCACTCTGTGTCACATCCATCAGTTACAAGAACAGAAACAGACTCATCCATTCCGGAGGATTCCCATGCCAGAGAAACTTCTTCCAGAAGACAGGGGAACCTTAGAAAGCAGAGAGTTATGGGCTTTCCATTGGAATGGTGGTGCTGTGAGATGCTTTGACCTGGTGATGAAGTGTAGGGTTGCTTTGAGCCAGATTTCTCTTGGCCAGGTCTACATGACACATGCCTGACTGCACTGCTCTGTTGTTTATTAGGAAGGTAGTAAGTGGTCCTGATGGACACAGGAGACTAGAAGATGACTGTTTTGAAGGTTATTTTTGCAGCTGTAGTTATGCCAGCAAAACTGCTTTCAGAGCTTGTTTTATTGGAGTGGTAATTGGTTTATTTCTATGGATGAATTTTGGACTGTGCAAAGAAGGATAACACACTATTATATTATCCTGAGCACCTCACATAGGAACATGCCAATTCTTGGATGTCCTTCGGGATGTTTGTTTCTCAGCCAATTTCTGTTTCAAAGCTTTTTTTTTTTTCCCCCAAGAACACCAGGTGGTTATGCAAATCACTGCTTTTCAGGTTACTCTCTCTTTCATGCCATGGAGCAGCAAGGGGTATGTGATGCAGCTGCCCACAGGAACCATTGAGGATTTGTAGTTACTAAGGCTAGTACATACTAGAGGGGATTAATAGCTGTGCTGATGGTAATGGAACTTAAGGATCAATCCAGCCCTTGTGGAACCACAGCTTAGAGCAGTGAAAGATTTCTTGCCAGTGTAGGAGGATGTACACACCACCTCTGTCTTTTAAGATGCTTATCATATGTTGCCTCCAGGGAGGGTGGTTGTGAGCCAGAGCCCAGTTTGGGAGCTGATATACATCCTTTTCTCTTCCTTTAACTACAGGTGGAGCTGAGGGGCCACTTTCTAATTTAGGGAAGAGTTTCACAAGTCTTGCCACCTAAAGTGTCATAGATTTCCTTTTCCCCATAGTATGTCCTGTTGTCTTTGTCTCCCTCAACCAAACCATTGTCTGCAGAGCTGATTACACACACACACACACGCACACACACACACACACACACACACACACACGTGTGCGCACAGAGCATTATCACGTCCCTGATTCCACTTCCTACCTGATACCACAAACTTCAATGCAGTGGCCACTATTGTCAAAAGGACCCATGAGTTGGGCCAGACCTAAAATCTCAGACCGTTACAAGATGGGGCAGGTTGGGATGGATGAAGGGGAAGATGCTGTCTCAACTCTTGCCCTGTAAATGAGGAAGGTTCATCAGATAAAGAAGGGCATACTTACAGAATCCTCAACCTGGTGCTTAGCCAAGGATAGCAATTGCTCTACACCAGTACGTGGCAACCTACCTAACATCAACATCATGAGTATGATGGGTGAATGCTTCCTCTGCAATAGTGAATAACCTATGTCTTAACAAAGAAACAGTTTCAGCCAAAATTTGGAGAGGATGAGGACGTTCTCCACTCTGGGGTCTGCAAGATGGTTCCCAGGAAGGCATGTGTCCTTTGTCCTTCCTATGGCTTCCATGTGTAGGAATCTGGCCCTGCTGGCAGGTATCCAGCAGCACTTGAGAGGCTGTTTTCTTCCACCTGGCCCACTTTCATGGAAAATCCAGTGAGAAGTTTGAAAAACAAGGCAAATTATTTATGGTAGATAAATTGATTCCATAAGTAGAGCAGAGCAGGGAAGCTACAGCTGTATTCAGGACTGTCCCCTGCCAGGGTGACAACATGAACAGCCAGGGAAACAAACACCCATGTCATCATCTGGGCACTCTGGCAGAGGGCTCTCAGGTTAGGACACAGTAGTGCAGCAGCTGACAAGTTTCTGTCACTCCACCTTTTCCCAGGCATTGCAGCTGGCATTGTCATCAGTTCTACATTAAACCAGATGAATCGCAAGAGGTCCCTCATGGTGTTGGGGTGTTCCATGGCCTGTTGGTTGAGGTGGCATACGAGCGTCCAGCCAAAGAGCTGCTCTCTGAGCAGGGAGACCTGAATAGTGGGGTGGTGCTCTTTAGGCCTTGTGCATTAACATATAGGGTTGTGCATGTCATCTTCATTTACAATATCTTCCTTGGTGGACGAACAGTGGACTAGGCCTGACTCACCTGCCATGAAACATTCCTCTGCTAAAGTGAGTTTTACTGAGTTTTATCTGAGGAAGTAACTTCGATGTCATTTAGTAGACAGGTGGGCCACATAGCTTTTCACATCTGGGGAAACAGGTATTTGTTTTGGATTTTTAAGACCCAACCTGATTGACTTTAGGGATAACACCAGTGTCAGAGGTGGGCAAGGCAGACATAGACTGAGTTTCAAAGGGCAACAGTGCTTCATTTGCTGTTCAGGCAGCTGATGCTTGGACATTCAAAGAGCTTAATTAAGGGAACTGAAGGCTCCTCTTGGGGGCCATGGTTTTCAAGGACAAGCCTACAACTTCCTGGAACTGCCAGAAGATGACATTTCTATTGAAGCTGGTGAAGGTGCTCTGAGATTTTTTTTAAAAAAGCACAATGATGCCTGGAGGATCATGGCTTAGCTCCAAAGAGCTGTAAGGTGGTGTTGATACCTGGCGTGAGCTGCCTTGCCCATCCATGACAGAAGAGCACTTTGACACAGAGCAAACTCCACTGGTGTTTGCTGAACATGCAGAAAACCTCAGTCCCTGGTGTGTCACCCAGAGATATGTCAGATCTCCCTGCCATAGGAGCTAACCCATTCTTCTGTATGCCTACCTGATGCCCTTCAGGGATAAAAAACCCACGGTAGAGCCTGAGCTGCATCTGACACAGGCACATGCTGTGTCTCTGTCCCTGCTGCTGCAGCTGGGCAGCTGCTGGCCCTCAGGGCAGGTGCCCTTCTCAAAGCTCTTCTCTTGAAGACCATTATAGCTCTCCCAGATGCAGGGAGGAGGCAGAGCTTGGATGCAGATACAGTTGTTGTAAATGATGTAAAACAAGCAGCACTGTTTACTTTCTGCCCAGAGTGGACAATACATGTTCACCTTCCCACACAGTGCAGCAGTCAGGGCTATTGTATTTATTGTTATTATTATTTTCCTCCCTGTTGTTAGAAGACATGATTTCATTGTTGTTATTTTTAATCTGCTAGTTCCAGAGCTTTAGGCTGCTACCTGCCGACCCTCTGTTTTTATTCAAATCATACTTTTTTCCTGGTGTCATTCCTATCACAGTGACAAGCCTGCTCCTGAAAACAACAATGGGGCATTATTCAGACTTTGACTTCGCAGCTGATGGGAGATAAAATTGTAAAGAAGGGTAGGTGAATCATCTGCTCTGAAGCACTGATGAATACACACGAGACTTTCAGATCGAAGCTCTGTGTGGTACGAGGAATGAGTGGAGAAAGGGGAACAATGAGAGATTCAGGCAAATGCAGGAAAGCAAAATGACCGTGTGTGCTGGTAGGAGGGTGTCTTTTTCCACTCTCATGCTGGGCTCTCCTGGCAAAACTGGAGCATTATGACAGTGCCTTCACTATATA
>NW_008691716.1:6740-36450 GCF_000695815.1 Acanthisitta chloris | reverse complement strand
AAGAACAAAAACTCACTGGAAGTGTTGGCTGTTAGGAAACCGCGGAGGGAAGCGATAGCTCTGACGTTGGAAGCAGCGCTGTACTGGGTACGAGGGGCTCTGGGTGCGTGGGCTCGGGAGAGGAGAATTCCCCACTCGGCAGCCTGGCAGCCCTTGGCTTTAACTGCGGTCCTGGGCATCGGGGGAGGGACCCGGCGAGAGCTGCAGATGCTTATTGTACCGTCATTTTTCTACAAGATATATGTCTCGTACTAGGCTTTGCCTTTTATAATCAGCTGACACGGTGCACGTAGCAGCACTAGTCACACTTAACGTTTGACAGAAACATTTCCTAGTTTAGTATCAGCTTTTGTCTATCTGGTTGCCTTACCCTCTGTTTACAGCGCCTTCTGCAATACGGTCTGTCTGTACTGCTGGCAGCACTGCACTCTGTGCGGGGCTTTCAAACACAAAGCGGAAACTCGGACAAATAGCCAAGAAGCAGTAAACTGGAAAAATACCTGGGCAGAAATTTAGCCTTTAAATTGAGTGAGAAACTTGAGGATAACAGTTTACATTATTTGGATAATTTTTTTTTGTTCAGTACCAGGTGGAAGTCTCTCATTTAGCATAGTTATGACAACAGGGAAACAAAATTTGACTATTTTTCCCCCAGAATAAATGAAATGGCAAACTAGACTTCTCCAAGGTTTTAACTTCATAGAATGTAATAAATGGCTTTTGAGGGAAGAAGCATTTTCTTCAGTCTCATGTACATAGAAATTCCAAGCAAAGCCTGGCAGAAGGAGAAGATTAGCTCATTAGTTTATGCAGTCATGAGTGAAGCTGGAAATATTTAGAGATAATTTGCCTCTGCTGAGGAGGGAGATAAGAATAGCTTTGAAACCACTCTTTTAAAAGTTGCATTCCAAAAATGAAATATAATGCATGAATGGAGATGTCTTTTCTAGTGAGTGAGGAATCACAGGGAAGAAACTTGGATGATGAGAACTGATTTAGCAAAAAGGACCAAATAAAGCTTAATTTAGAAAGTGAAATTTTAAAGAGACAGAGGGAAACTGAAGAAAACTGGCAGTGCTAAAGTCAACTGCAGAAGAGGCAGTGACAGTGTCAGAATGGGCTGATGTGCAGAGCATGCAAGTCTTGCACGGGCCTAAAAAATAGTTCAATAAATAGCAAGAAATTGCATTTCATGTGTGGGAGCAGAAAACACGATACAGTGTTTTTGGAACACCTCTCACGGTGTCTCTTCCAGAGGCAGCAGTCAATGGGTTCAACATGGGGCAGCCCAGGACAGGCAGTATCTCTCAGGCAGCAGGAAAGTTTTGACCTTAAAATGTGGCACGAATGCACATCAAGGGCATGTCCTTTTATCAGAAAAGAATGATTAGGGAATGTTTCAATAAGAAACCTGTTCCCTGTGAGCCTTGTTAACAGAGGTTGTTACAAACAGGTTTAAAACACTACGTTTCAGTTGTAGGAGGCCTGATTTTAAATACTGATACTGTCAGCTCTGTTTTTAAATTTAGATCAATATGTTGACATGGCCAAGGAAGAAATTCTGTTTGGGATGCTACAGAGCAACAGGTTATATGAGTGATCAGTGTGAATACCTTCTTGGGCAGAAAACATGACAGCCTGAAAAATACATGTTACCGAAAAATACATGGGTGCACTTCAGTCTGAGAAGAACATGATACTGGCGTTATGCAGACAGCAGTGAAATCAGTAAACCTTCTGAAATATATCTGTTTTAACATCAAAGTTACTGAGATAGAGAGCTCGGATTTGGAGACCTCTGTATACAAGATGACTTAATCACTGTCAGATGAATGCTCTCTATGGATCATTCCAGTATGGAACATAAAATCTGACAGGAAAAAAAAGTAAAGGAATGTGAATTGAAAATCACAAATTTAAAGAAGAGATATTGACCAGCACTTCAAAATCAAGAATGAGGATAACTTTGACTTGTTCATTCAGGCAGTGAAGGTGGCAAATAATAGTTAAGACAAGTAAAAGGAGAGGAAGTGGAGAAAGAGGAATTGGAGAACATCTGATGAAAAATACAGACAGTGAATTGGGGAAGATTATTTAGAGAAAGTAAGGATGTCAGGGGAAAAATCTATATTTAGCAGGACCAAGCACAATCCAAAGGAGACATTTTGAGTGCCTTAGGAACAAAACAAAGTATACCCAGCAATTGCATAATTATTATGGTAGTAGACAGGGTAAGATTTTAATAATGATGCAGAAAAAAAAAACAAAACCAGGAAAGTGTTGGTTAAATACTTCTGCAAATTTGGGGGAGGGGAATGAGGGAATGAATTCTAATATGAAGGAATATTTCATGGACATATCATAACTAAGTAGCTTGTTTTATAGATTAACGTTTTGGGGGGCAATAAAATTTTACAACAATTCAAAATTAAATGTGCCAAATACTTACTGAGAAGATACATATTCAGTGATGTTCATTTTCAGCCAACTTTAACACTAGGGATATCCCAGGCAATGGGAAGAATTCTATTGCTGATCCAATATCCCTTCAGTATGATGGTGGGTAGCCTGGAGAACTATTGTCAATTTAGTTTGACATCAGTTCTGCCTAAATTGCTGAATAGATCTCAATAAGCAAGCTTTAATAGCTTGATTAGATTTGTAGAGGATAAAAACTTAGCAAAGTAGCTTTCAGAATAATGATGTAGTAACACTGTCAAAATGGATAACGGAATTAATGCATCAAAAAGGACATTACTCATCCCAGATGGAAGGAAACCTATGAGTTCATGTGGTCCCCTCAAGTGAGCATATTAACCTGCATCCTAGAATGTTGTCCCACCTACAAGAGTGTGTAGTAAGAACTTCAAGGAATATGTTTCCTTTGGATTTGAAACTTTATTCAAGAATGCATTTATAAGAAGGGGTGGTGGGAAGTATTGCAAGTACTGGTAGATCATTTAACTTGACTTTGCTTTCTTGAAGGCTTTTTTGTTTACACATTAAGTCAGCTGACTTAACAAAGTAGATGTCACACAAGCCTGGTGTGATTCTCATTTGGGAAAAACAGGCTGCATTTTGTCTCAAGCATGTGATCACTCATTGAAGGTCTAGGAAAAATTGTGTATTAAAAACTGAGTGACTGTGGAATAAATCTGAGCTGTAAGCTATGGGACGTCTAAAGGACAACTTTCCTGATAGTTAGGAGCTGCTACACAAATGGGGAACATTAAGAACTAATTTCCCTGGTTGGTATTTGGTAGCCATGGATTGGATTATAAGTGTAGGACTGGGAAGGCACTGGTCCTTTATTTTCCAACTAATTATTTAACCTTGTTTTATTTTTCAGAGATAGCAAATGTGGTTGAAAACAGTAAATATTAATATCTTTCATGTTTAAGCTTCTTCACAGTAGATGCATTTCCGATGTTGTACTGATTACAAAAGTCTCTCTATTATTCTCTAGCAAAGAATGAACTCATGGATTAAGACCTGGATAACAGCAGACCTCAAAAATAGTTGTCAAAGGGAATAATTGTTAAACAACTGTGTTTTTAGAGGTATTCTGAATGAGTCCCAATGGCATTAGATATTTTCAATAATGATCTAAAAAGTATAAAATCGGTGCTGATTTACAGATGGAGTTTGTCAGTCCTAGGAGAACCAGTACAAATACCAATTCAATCAGAGGAAAATGTCTAAAGAAGCTAAGAGTGGTCAGAAATATAAGGAGCAAAATAAAAGTCTTCAGGTCAAGCTTGTCAAAGCACAGTTAATGTGATTTTGGGAGGAAAATTGGACATTCAAACACTGAATAGCCTAGAAAGATTTCCAGACAATGTTGTCCAGAAAAAAAGTGCACAGTGGTGTGTGTATGTGTATCTATAAATATAGATAGATATATGTCTGGGACAGCCATAAGTCACAGTTTATTTGCTTTTCTATATGTCTGCACAGCTGTATCAGCATGGAGGAGGAAGGTTGTCCTTTAGTCAGCCTTACTGTGACCATTGCAACCTGTTTGCCTCTTGACTTGTAATTACAAGAAACATACATAAAACCCTTAAAGAATTTATAGAGGAGAAAGAATAAATTTAAGAGTCTGGACACCTGAAAAGGGAAGAGTTACAGAAGCTATAATAATTTATAATCATTTTGGTTTTTCCTAAGTTGCAGAACTGGCTTAGTATAGTGCAAAAGTATCACGCTTGGTCACATTCCTTCTTTTCCTAAGACATCTTTAAACCTTTAGCACCTGTGGGTTTGGGAGCAACTAGGAAATGAAACTTTGGGGTTAATACTCTCTGGGTAGGTATTTTGTAACTTTTTACTAGCCCAATGCTCAATGACAGTGTTCCATGAAGCTGGTTCTGGTTTGAAGTGTTTTGAGACAGGAGCTGAGTTCTTAGCTTGGAAATTGTCTGTTCAAGGTAGTTAGGATGAGGTTAAAGTCAGAAGTGTTTAGGCTGTGATTTGGGCTGAAGTAGATTATACTGAGATGATTCTGGGGAGCCATCCCATAAGGTAATAGTATTGCTTGAGACTTAAATTGTAAATTCTTAGAACATGTTCACAAGAGAAGCCTTCCTGTCGATTTTCTGAAAGTTAGAAGGCGACCACTTCTAAAATTCTATTTTCTTACTGTTTTGTCAAGTAGAAGTGAACTGGATTTCTCTCTCAACTCAGTGGAAACTTCCCTGCCCGGAGCAGTGCTGAAAGTTCATGACAGGCATTTCCATCAGTGTCTCCGGGCTGCAGAGCTGTTGCCAGTATGCTCACATGCAGAGCAGCAGTGTGCACTTCTGCAGCTGACATAAATCTTTGTTGCTGAAAGAGAGGAGAAAAGGTGCCTGTCCTTGTCCCTAGCCTTGATCTTTTTATTCTGCAATAACTTTCAACTTGTCTGACATGAAAGCCAACACCATCCCAAGTGAGAGAATAGAAGGAGATAAGGGTAAAAGTCACTCAGATGAAAGTTATTGGGAGGCAGGGGAGGGTAAATCTTCACTGCAACACAAGGAGACACACAAAAACAGCCCTGTGCTCTGAAACAGTGCTGCATTAGCAGTACAAATTAAGAAATGAGTTAAGGGAAAAAGTGTGAGCAACCAGATGGAAAGGAACAGAGTCGGCTAAGTGCACACTGAACAAATTCATCTGCTCACATTCCCTCATGCATTTGCTGCTCCCAAACATGGAAAATGCTGGAAAGATCCATTTCCCAGCCTGGTCTTTGGGCTCCTCGTTCTTTCTCCTTTGTGCTGCACTGGCTGTTCACACTCAAGGATGACAAAGGCAGTACAGAGGTCACTGCTGTCACTACTTTGTCAGTGCTCAGCTACCACCAACAATGCTACAACTTTGCCTCTTGTAGTTCTTGTCTGAACCCTTTTGGGCCCATGTTTGTCCCTTCCAGCCTGGGAAGAGCTTTCTGTGAGGATCTGCAGAGCCACTTCACTGTCTGCCTTCACATTACCTTTCAAATTCCTCTTGAGGTGTCAACAGAACAGTTAAGTTACTGGTATAAGAAAACATACATCCATCAGTCTGATCCACACTAGCCCATGCTCCCTTGTGACCTTCATCCAGCTGTATGCTACATCTCTTCTGACCAAAAAGTAATCCTTACAGAGTGACTAAATGGTTTGCAGGCTGGGACTTGTACCTTTCAGCAAGCACTTTTATTTTGCTTAAGTAGGAGTTAAAGGCTCTTAGTTTAATTTGTATTCTCCTCTTTGTTTCTGATCCTCTTGGGGATCTTGGCCCTTACCACATAGGATGGTGAATGCCAGACTGTTCTTGAGGAAGAGGATGCTAAGAAAATGGACCTATTTTTACAAAGGCATGAGGATTAGCTTGTTTTTTCATTAACTGTCTGCAATTTTGCAGCCAAAGCTCAAACCATCACTGGCCTTTGAGCTCTGTGTGCTGACTGGAAAAGGTGAGTCAGCAGCTCAGGATGCAGAAATCACTTCAACCCCTCAGCTGGTTCACAGCACTGTCACACACAGCTCAAAAGGCTCTTGAGACAGTGGAACGACAGGAAGGGCTGGTTCAGTTGCTGTGGTTTCTAGTGTTCACCAGAAGTGACACTGTGACTGGGGGCAGGGGGGGCAGCAGTCTCTGCACCTTTCTCCCTGGGCTGCAGCAAGAAAGGGAGGAGGGAATTTGAAGACCCTTCAGTAAAGCTGATGGGATGGAAACATCCAGAGTGCATGGCAGAGCCCAGGTATCAGGCATGCAGTGGGAGAAAAGACAGAGTTCCTACATGGAGTGTGAGTTTGGTGGTGGGGACAGATAAGGGAGTGGGATTTGTTCCTCTGCTGAAAACTGTCCCTGCCTTCTACCTGGTCTTTGCCAGAATGGCAGGGGGCAGGTCTTGCCAGGGACAACATCTGCTCTTGGCCACAATCAGCCCTTAGCCACTGTCTCCAGCTGCTTTGTGGGAAATACACTGGAAATCTGCAATTTTGCCTTGAATTGAATGTGCCCAGTAAGTTGATCTAGAGCATCTGTTAATTTAGTGTCACTTTCCTGAAATAATATAGGAATCTTACTGTTTGTCAGCTTTGTTTGAGACTGCAGGAAACATGAAAACAGCAGAAGTGGAAACGAACTTTATTCTGGTAAAGCTGGTGGTCAGGTTCTTGTTTATGAAACTTAGAAATACTGTTGTGACCAAAAGCATGAAAGCCTTACAGAGAAGAAGGAAAGAATGTTGCAGCAGTGTTTAGGATTTATTCTATCAGTTAGGATTTATTCTGTAATTAACAAAAATAATTAGGACTTTATTTAAAAGGTGGAACTATGGCATAAGACAGAGGTAGGACAGTCCCTTTTTGCAGCAGAGCAAACAGAGCAGTTAAGCAAACTGTGAAGCTAAACCTTTGCCCTTCATCTTCAAAATAGTGGTTTGCAACAGAACCTGGCCCCATGCTATGAACTCGTTGTTAAAGACAGTAATTTTACAGTTGCCTTTTAGATTACAAAGTATATCTCAGCTACAGAGACTAGCAATTTCTCTACCAGTTTAAGGACCTTCAGTGTTGTGGCCACTTGGTGTCTAAGAATTCTAACTGGATCCCACTGGTCTTGCTGGGAATAGATGTCCTTCTGTAAATAGGGATTTGGAGAGCCTCTTCTGCCTGTTTATTTCTCAGGAGACTGTAACCATAAATTTTCACATCTCAGGAACTTTTGTTGTGGTGTTGCAGTTAGTGTTTAGGTTTACTAGCATTTCACAGAGATTATATATAACACAGCAGGATTGCTGTTAGGTAGTCCCTTAACAGCTTTATAATGTAGCAATGAATTCTTTTAACTCCGCTGGTTTCTCCTTCCTTCATCCCTGAAGTCAGACTGCAGGAAGGAAACACGGGGAATGCCTTTTCTCCTCTATGGGGCTGTGCTGCCCATGTTTCTCTTTTTCAGCATGTTTCTTCTAATCTAAATGATATTTTCAATTTTTATTCCCTGTTTTTAAAGTTGTAGCAGAACTACATAGATATTGCAGCATAGATATTGTGTGTACTTTACTGGACCATTAATCTCCAAGTTGTTGTTAGTCTGATAGAACATCAGAGAATATATCAAAATGATGGAAGATGAATTTAAGAGTAGGTACAGCCAAAGTGTGTTGCTCTTTCTCCAGACCCTGGGAATTCTGCCTCTCTGCAGAGTGTGCTGCAAACCCTGGTACATGAGAGCTTCCCAGACAAGCAGATGAGGTGGTCCATAGGACAGAGCATCAGGGTGTCTGCTGCCCTCTTATGCATTTTCATCATCTGGGGAAATGGGGTTAATGGTGCTGAGCTCCGTAAACTCCTTGGTTTGGGTTTGAGTGAAAGGCATTGTGACAAATTTAAAGGTTATGATTTGTTATTGGGGAAAGGCTGAGGTTCAACAGACAAAAGTAGGGTGGTTGACTCCAGCATTACCTTTTTTATATCAGTTTCCCATATGTTGTGGGCAGACAGCAATGCTGAGAGCTGGAGTCAGTTGTGAAAGCCACAGAGTCAAGGGAAGCCTGGGAATACCTGGCCTTACTTGGTGTCTATGTGCTGGGAGAAAGTTGGACTCATAAGGCTGTGACATGAGCATGAGAAAATGTGTGTGCACGAAAGCCTCCTTGTGAGTGTTGTGGTTCTGCTATGGGATAACTGCAGCTATCCTGTCTCACAGGAGCTTTATAGGAGAATCTGAAATTAATGCCAGCCCTACCCTGCAAGCCTGGGTATAGGAATGCTACCAGGTCTCTGCTACACTGGTGACAATGGTTTCATCCTGCACTGTCACAGGTAGCTGTTCGGCATGTGACAGACTGAAAACAGCTCCAGCTCTAACATTGCCTGTGAGATCTTGGGTGTAAATTATTCTAAATCCTTCATGGTGAGTCTGGTAGTGACACTCAGGGACAGGCTGCATTGTTCCTCTTCCGGATTTCAACATCCTCTAACAAAAGACTGTAGCTGGTGCTGCACTTGTGTGTGTTATGCCACAAGCTCTGAGCAGGAGACCTGGCTAAACCTGAGCAGCAGATGTGTACGGTTACTGCAGCAGCCCTAAATCTACTTCCTGCACTGTTGTTATAACCCAACAAAACCAAAAAGACCTTTCCCCAGCCTTGATGATGGCCTGTGAAGTGAAGGTCCTGGCACACCATGCATAAGGTAGGCATGCAGCTGAAGAAGCAGAAATACTACAAGCGCCTGAAGGACATGTGAATGAAAGGGGGTGTGTAAGAGAGGAGTAGAACAGACAACAGAGCAAGAGTTAAAAAGAATGGTCTGTATTGATAACCAAGGATGTGACCGACTGCACTAGAACTGGGTGTGCTGGTTTGGGCTGAAGTGGAGTTAACTTTCTTCACAGTGGCTAGTATGGGGCTATGTTTAGGATTTTCGCACAGCACAGGGTTTATAATGCAGAGATGTTTTTGTTATTGCTGAGCAGAGCTTACACAGAGCCAAGGCCTTTTCTGCTTCCCATACTGCTGTGCTGGCAAGGAAGTTAGGGATGCATGGGAGATATGGAGGAGACACAGCTGGGACAGGTGACCTAAACTGACCAAAGGGATATTCCATACCATATGACATCATGCTCAGTATATAAGGTGGGAGGAAGAAGGAGGAAGGGGGAACATCTCGAGCGATGGCGTCTGTCTTCCCAAGGAACCGTTACGCGTGATGGGCCCTGCTCTCCTGGAGGTGCTGAACACCTCCTGCCCTGGGAAGCAGTGAATTAATTTCTTGTTTTGCTTTGCTTGTGTGTCGAGCTTTTGCTTTCTCTGTTAAACTGTCTTTATCTCAGCCCATGAGTTTTTCTAGCTTTTACCCTTCTGATTGTCTCCCCCATTCTGCTGGTGTGGGAGTGACCAAGTGGCTGCGTGGGCCTTGGCTGCTGGCTGGGGTTAAACCACAACATTGGGTAAACATCGAAAAATGTGTTTGCAACAAGTCCAGCAGCCTGCACCCTGCTAAACCTCACGAGTGGCTTGTCAGAAAAAGGCATAGGTCTTGATAAAGCCCCTGTGCAGATGACTCTTTGGGGAAAAAAACCTGTGCTCCAGTAACAGAAGGATCACAGCAAGCTCACAGCACATTCTGTGTGCAAGTTTTCTTCCTCCTCTCCCAGCAGGAAGACAGATCGTGGCAACTAAGGTATCCAAAATGAGGAGAAAAGAAAAAAGCACCATGCAGCCACCTGTCCTAGGGCTCCTGGGGAATGAGGTAAGAGAGATTTCAAGGCAAATGGACTACACTGTAGTAACTGTTAACTCCTGAAGATGGCAAAAGACCTACTGTAGCTTGCCACTGGAGAGGAACCCAAGAGGTGTGGTGAGGACTTGGCATCTGGCACCTTTGGTCACATCTAACAGAGGGTTCTGCCAGAGCACCTGGGTGAGCTTGGTGCCTGTGAGTGCAGGGGAGTGAGCATGGGTGAGAAAATGAATGTGATCAAAATAATTTTTCAAAACAAGCATCATCTTCCTATTTCATAAGGTCTTGTACTGTTGCTGTGTTAATTTGCTGTATCATAGCTATATGAAAAAACGACTCCATTCTCAAACAACTCTTTCACATCTTTTTCCTGGTAAGCCCATCAGAGTTTAGGAAGTATTTGTTTTGGTGTGACCAATGGTGCAAAAACATAATCAGGTCCAAATTGAGATGTAAGAGGCTCTGAGAGCTGAAAAATATTGGATAAAATATATCAGACAAAACAGGAGGGCAAGGAAAGTTGTCAGATTCTTTCAGTGATGGATAATACAAAACTGAAAATATTCACCAGCCTTTTGAATTCACTGTTCCCAGCCAAAGTATGTTGACTTCTTATGTGTCTGTGTAAAGGACAAGCAGGTCGTGGCCCAGGAAGAGACCCACTGCTGAGAGGCATCTGAACAAGAATGCTGTGGAAGCCCAGCCAGTTTACAAATGGATTTTAAAGCTAGGGCTTCCACATCTGCTCCGAGAAGACAGCCCCAGAGTTACTGTACAGCCCCTATCTCTCCTTCAGCTTCTAGCCCTCATTTCCCTGCTTCACATCTCTTTAAGTGAGCCCCCACTTCTTTGAGATTAAATACTGCTTTCAGTTAGTGATGTTGTCCTCCTGAATATCTGGAGTTGTTTTTCTCATTTGTCTTTTTCCAAGTTTTATTGTTTCCTGTGTAAGATGATGGTTTCCATAGATACCTTGCACATAATTTATCTGTCCTCCCTGGACATACATACAGTTCCTCCCAATGCATCACAGAGCAATTTACCACTTTTGCTTGAGTCCTTTGCTCCTTCATCCATGTCAGTGCTATACTGAGCATTTTAATGCTGTTGTTCTAACATGTCATCTTGACATGTTGCCTCGTGCTTTTAATATGGCTTTCAGTCCACACAAGAGAACTCCTGTCCAGCAAGCTTTAAATTAAAAACCAGTACATGGCATGTCTATTTTAGGATTTTGTCCTAATTGCTGGAAACTTTAGCTCAGCTTTTCTCTGCTATGGGTAACTGTTAAACAGAACAGTGTTTTGTTATTTTTGTTCTCTTCCCCCCCCGTGAGAAATTTTATCAAAGGACAAAGTCTGGCAAAGTATTCAGGATTTGTATGCTCCTATATGAATGCTCAGCTGGTACTGACAGTTGTTCTTTCAGCCAGCTCTTGCGTGAGTTTTCTCTCTTTATCCTGTTTCCACCTTGTCCCAGAGGAAAGTATATGTCCCGGATGGCAGAGGTAGATGCTAATGTGAGTCACTGCTTGGTATTTAGTGGTGAGAAATTTGACCTCTATCGGTCTCCCCAGATCCTAGCAGAAGCCAAGATGAATGCAGCATAAGTTAGTGCTTTCTTCTTTGGGTCTATTCTGCTCTTATCGGGCTATTTACTGCACAAGTGGGGCTGTTCTGCTGATTCAGCATCACAAGAAGAGATGCCAGGGCAGCTCCAGGCCACACTTAAGGAATTACAAAGGAGACCATTAGAGTCACAAGTTTTCTCTTTAGCTGATTTATAAATGGATTTGTTTTCTTACTTGTTCATTTGTCCCAGAGTGGTTAATAAATAACCTTTTCAATGTCCCTGCTCCTGCAGGAGATGTGAGGAAAGAAGTGTGTGCTCATGTGAACTTGCTGCAAGCTCTGCAGCTGCACTGGACGTCCTGTGACTGGAAGGTGGGCTCCAGCTTGAGCTTGGGACCTCCTGTCCCAAACCAGAGGGAGAATGGTGCTGAAGGAGGCTGGGAAACACAGGGGCAGCAGAGAAGCAGCAGACCTACAGCTGCTTTTTGCATAGACCTAGGGTTGCTGGCCAGTCCTGCTGCTGGGGGGCTGTGCTTGTCTTAACAGAGCAAGCTGGTGGCTCTTTTCCATGCTATAAATTTGTCTCCTTTGCTGTACTGGCTGTGCCACAAGCTTGTTGCTTCATCACCAGAGGCAACCTCTGTTTTATTGGCTTTTGATCCTGTTTGGGGAGTGTTGATTTCTCTGTCCCAGTAAACATCTTTGGACTTGCAGGCTGCATGCAGCATGGAGCAGAAACCTGGAGGGAAGTGTTACAGAAGAGAATAGGACTTCTCAGCTTGCATCTCCTTGCTGGGAACAGAGAGCAGCTGGTGCTCCTACTACTCTGGGGGAGATGCAGTAAGAAGTTAGAGCAGTGATGACCATTTGCCAGGTGCAGTCCTGGATGCAGTCTCTGCAGATGTCTGGGGGCTGTTCAGGCACCTAAAGGTGATGGTGATTCGATGCTTCTGCAGCAGCCACTTGCACATAGTACACGCAGACAGGACAGCTCATGTACTCACCAGAAGGATTGGCTGCAGGGACTGCCCTCAGTGCTCATGCTGCCTTATCCAAAATATTTCATGTCTGTATTTTGAAATATTTGAGGCAAGGATGGGGAGGGGCAGGGAAGATTAATGAGGACATATAAATTGAAGGCCAAACTATGGTTTGATTATAAGTAGGTTTCTTTTCCTGAGTCTAATTCTTCCCTCAGGATTCACTGCACATACCGGTAACAGGTAATCTGAACTTCAGAAATTACTAGCATCCTGTGCCAGCCCTTTCATCCAGCAAAACTCCTTTGCTGTTTTGTTCCATGTCAGCACGAGGCTCCAGCCTTTTCAAAGCCCTCTTGTGACCATGAAAAATCAGATTCATATTTACTTTATTACCTTGGCAACATCCAAGAAGTATTTCTTCTCTTACACTCAGGAACTCTGTCAAGGCCTGAGCGCCGCAACATGTTTTGATCCCATGTTCCTTCCCATTGGTTGTCACG
Source organism: Acanthisitta chloris (assembly GCF_000695815.1). NCBI lineage: Eukaryota > Metazoa > Chordata > Aves > Passeriformes > Acanthisittidae > Acanthisitta > Acanthisitta chloris. The sequence continues at coordinate 23,677 of NW_008691716.1, read as the reverse complement.
AAAAATACCACAGGGTAATTTATTTCCTGCTATTTGAAATGGAAATTGTAGCAGCATGAGGAACAGAGAGTGATATTCATGCCAAATATCATGAGCTGAATTCTCCTCATGGTTTTTGGGAATCCTAGTTATTAAAGCTGACCCCTGAGAAATCGGTATGTTTTTCCATAAGGCCTGTACAGTGGATGTGCTCCTCAGCAGGAGATGGAAACTATTCCAGCTGTTCCCTGCCCTATACCCTGCAATGAGGAATAGAGACAGCAGTGCTGACAGCTGGAGGCAAAGGGGCAAGTTGGGAAGTATTTAAGCAGGGCACTATATTTACTATGCGTGCAACCCTAACCCTGGCTTATTGAAAGAAGGCAGCAGGACTGCTGCCCTGCCTGGATAGCAAGGGGTCTTTGCTTCATCTGCTGGGATTAATTGCAAAGGAAAGGTGTCAATAGTTTTCTGTGCTGCAAATGGGTGTTGTGTGTTAAGGGAGAAAAAAACTCACTGAGCATTTTGCAGGAATGAGATACACTCCTCTAACAGAGCTGGACTTGTGCTGGAAAGCACACTTGTAAGGGGTGTCACAAACTGGATATAGGCAAAATCCCAGGCACAGATAAGCACTGTAGCTTATGCACTCACATGCAGGGCTGCTGCAGAATGGGCATCATCATCCAAGGGTTTTGCATGTGGCTCTGCTGATGCTGCACCAGCTTGGAACAGTGTTTGTGCTTCTGTGATCAGTCTTCAACGGCTTTTGGTCCTGCATGGGAAGTGAAACTTCAGGAGAAAAGCTGGTTGTTATGCTGTGCAGAAATACTCAGGAAACATGGGTTCCTGCCAGCTGCAGTAGGACAGGCAGTAGCTCCGCTTGCTCACATGTGGCAACCGTGTTGGTTTTTTTAGAAGCTGGGGAAGTGAGCCCCTGAAAGTGGTAGTGTTGCTCAACGCACAAGGTGATCTCAGGAGTCTGCAATTCAGAGAAAAATGTCCTTGAGGTGTGATGAGGGGCTTGGTGGCCTCAGCCCCTTCAAGGCAGGAAATGGTGGAAAGGGCATACAGGAAAACTGGTGGCTGCTGAGGGTTGTATTTTGACACCGCTGTAAGCATTGGGTGCAGGGTGTGCTGTAGGTGACCAGGGTTTTAACCTATTTTCTCTGTGGTCATTTCCTCTGTCAGAACCTCCTGTGCGGCCTAGCAGGATTTACAGGACTTGGGACTTAGTGTTCTCCAAGAAGTTTCTGAACTTGTTAGCCCAACGTGTGCATTGAAGAAGGAGAGGAACTGTTGTTCTGGAGGCTGTTTCCTCTCTTTTTTCCATGACAAATTGTATATCCCTCTGATATGGGTGGTTGATGGGACATGGGGAAGGATGGGCTGTACTGGGTTGCTGATGTGACTCACACATCACCCGTCTTCCAACATAAGTAGTGATCCTGCTGTCTTTGCCTAGGGCTGAACTGGGAGCAACTGACCAAAGTGGGTAAAGGTGCATGTTACTGGTGAGGATGCTGGAGCTAGAGAAGGGTGTGACTGTTTATATAGGGATATGGAAAGATGATCTGATGGTGGACTTTAGTGAAAGACAGAGTAATTCCTCAAACCTGCGAGTGACCATCTCATAATTTCCAATGCATTACTTTCAGCACAAGAGAAATGGATGTTGGCCCTAGTCTTGACAGAAAAAGAGACATTGCTATGAGGGTTTTAAATTGTTAGAAAAGTAATCCACACTTATTCTGTGTCAACAAACAATGTCTAGTAGCTCTTAAAAGAAGTGATTACACAAATTAAAAAAAACTTGAGCTGAATCAGCAGAGTACTTAAAATAGCCAAATAGGAATGCTAATCAGAAGCAACCTATTTAGTTCCTATTCTATTCCCCAGAAGCCATAATCCAACCTTTGAAAGTTACATTAATTTGAAAAAAAAAATTATAAAATCTCTTAAAGATACATAGTTAGAGGGGGAAAAAAGGAAGCTGCAAGTAGTGCAAAATTAAAGTTAAAAAGTGTAGAAGGTGGTCAAAAGAAGCATAAGGAAAAAATCATGGACAGAGATTTAAGAAGAGCAAAGAAGAATGTAAGGATCCTGAGCACAAAAAGAAGCCTGGCAGCACTGTTGGCCCATTGCAAATCAGTGTATTAGAACTATCAATAATGACAAAACTAAAAAGGTGTCAGTGCTTGATGCTTCCTTTTTTTCCCTTGAAAGACAAACAAATACCTTCACATCATGTGATAGTCAAATATATTCAGGCAATAACTTAGCTGATAAGCTGAGGAGGAGGGGAAGATATCTTTTGCTTTTTCTGATGAAACTTCAGTCTTTGTGGGTAATGGCAATAAAATGTAGCTTTGATGGACAGGTAGGAAATTAATATCAAAGGTTTCCTGATAGGAGGAATATATAACTGATAACAGTTTTTTCTTCTGATTTGAAAATCCTAAAGAGATGAGTACAAGTAGGGTACAGGCTAGGAAGTCAAGTAAACACCATATAAACGTGAAAAAGAACTGGTCATTGTGTCAGCAGTATCCTGCCACTTGCTGATTGTATTTGAGAATATTGAGTACCTGGGACTGACTGCTGGGATGTAAGCTGGAAGAATATCTTCCCACAGAGAGACTATTCAATGAGCAGGCATCAGGAAAGCTTTGGAGGGGCAAATATACGATACCAGGGAGACAAACTGTGATGCCAAGACAGGAGGTGGTGCAAGTGCCTTGCAGAGAGCCAGGGGAGGCTGAGCACCACACCCAGCGCTGTAGGGCATCGTGGGAAGGTCTCTAAAGGGGGAACTTCCTTTATGCACATGGTTAATGGATGATTTGTTGGTCTGGCAATCCAGGTCACTGGGACTTCTGTCTGGAACGCCCTGGACGCCACCTGTCCAGCAGTAAACCCACACTGCAGGGCTGTTGTAAGCAAGTGTGTGGGACTGCCCCAAACACAAAGCTCCTCTCTGCTGCGGGTAGCTATGGAAGAGAGAAGAGGCCTGTGTGCTGTCTGCTCCTTTGTGCTCATCTCTTGCTGCTGCTGCTTGGCTTTTGTTGCCTATGGCACCTGCCAGCTCTCCAGGATTTCCATATGCTTCTCTTTTTTCCAAGAAAACAGGGCTCCTCCAATATGTATTATGTCATTTCCCACAGTTGTATCCCAGTCACAAGACTAAAAGCAGCAAAAAGATGAGGTACTCCCACACTAAGCAATGTTGTACACATGGATAGCATATAGCAGGGTGGTTACCCCATCTGAATTATGCCTGAATGCAACCTGGATCTTTGTTGGGCAAAGGAGGGAACAGATTTATTCAACTGCATATGTGTGCCCTGGGGAGAGCATATGCATTGCATTGGTCTTTGCAAACAGCATGGCTTATGAGTGCATCACCCTCTTTTTGCTGGCTCCCTGCCTTCTGAACCAAGAAAAGGGAGTTGGGAGAAAATCCAGGAGCCACTCCTATCCTGAGCTACAACTGGCAGACAGAGATGTCATTTTTCTGAAGACAACTAATGTGTCTCACTTGCTTTCTTCTTTTCCAAACCTAACAACCCAATTCCTTCAATCTTTCCTCATAGGTCAAGTTTTTAGACTTCTGATCCCTCTTCTTGTTCTCTCCAAGTGGTCTACATCTTTCCTGAAAAGCAGTGTCCAAAATTGGTTATAGAACCTCACAGGATCTTTACGAGCTTCAGATGCAGAGAAGGATTACTATAAACTGCTAGAGCTGCAATAACATTTTCTCTGGAAGAGCTGCTTAACAGATTGCTCACCACGCTGTCTTTGGGTGATAGCTGTTTTCTAAATGTCATACTTGTTCTTGTTCTTAAGTGAGTTACATGTTTTCACCAGGTTCTCCCCTATTTGTCAAATTTATTTTCAATTCCAGTCCTGTGTGTCAGTGTGCTTTGCTCCCAGCTTGGTGTTATCTCAGACACAGGCACACTCTTTGCTCCTTCTTCCAGCTCACAAACACACATGTGTGTGCACACAGGACAGACTCAAGCACCCTGCCTGGCTGTGTAGTCTAGATCCATTGGAGTTTGCTGGGATTTGAGACGTAGGCTGTGTGATCTCAAAGTATCAAATGTCTCTGAAAGATGGCATCCAACAAAAACATTACATTATTTGGATTATCAGTTTCCCTGACATTTCGGTGTTTGTACTTCAGCACTTACAAGTATTTAATCTGGAAAAATATCATCCAGAAAATGTGTATTTGTTTTTCTACATAGCACCACAAGGAGGGGCATAGATCACAACAGTATTTAGGCCACAGTCTTTGCCATATGAATAATCAAAACTTGGAGCAAAGTCTCCCACACTGTTCCATGTAACAGTTTTTAAAAGTGATGTCAAATTTCAGTCTGGAGCTTGAATTCTAATTTCAGCATGCTCAGTGTCTTGCCCTGATTTTTGGAAATAAACCCTCTTAAACCAAAGCCATTTATTTACTGCAAATGTGCTTGTATGTATATTCTAAGACAAAACTGAACCTCTTGACAGCCTAAGAACAGACTTTTCCAACATGTTGGCCTGAAACAGGTGGTTTACATTACTTTGCATTAAAGTCTTCCTAGGTAACTTGGACAAGAGCATGTTTAAATGGAAATGGTAGATGGAAAAATGAGTAAGAAGTCAGATTGGGACAGAGAAATGTCATTAATGGGTTGATAAATGAAGTATTGTGGCTCTTCTGAGTGTTTATAGACAGGTGTTTGGTTGCAGTGAGTCTGAAGACAGGAGTGCTTTCTGGGTACACTCCTGAGCATCAAAACCTGATGCAAGTTCAGCAGACTCAGAGGAATCGGTGAGTTTTTCATGCAATTCCACCTGAAAAACTTCATGACTACTGAAATCCCATTTTCAGAATGTTTAAGAAAAATACAAGCAGATTATTCTGTATACAGAGAAGTGCTGCTGGACTCTTCAGGTAGATGGAAAAGGCTGGAAAAGCAAAAATCCAGAAAGCATCACTGCTTATAAGTTGTCTAAGAGAATAAATTCCAGGAGGACTGAGAGTTGCAGAAGTTATGAGATGGAAGTGGAAGACAGACAGAGGGCAATAAATAAATTAAGGCTGAAAATGAGAATGTTTCTGACCATACAGGGATGTACTGAGGACATAAAGGGGATGGTGGGAACTGTTTCTGTCAGTGTGGCATTTGTGTGATAGAAGAGTGATGGCCTTGCAGTACAACCTCTTCTGTAACAGACTGAGCGTGAACATCCAAATATCAACTTTGGCTGTTGTGCTAAGTGAGCACTTACAGAGATATTTGTATTTATTAGAGATGCTGGGTCACAGTGAGGTTATTTGAGCCAAGCATGGCTTTGGACTACTCGCAGCATCTTTCTTTTTCTGTTTGACAATCCTAATTTCAGTCCTCAATCGAGCCTTAGTCCCTCCTTACTGCATCTCTAAAAGCTGCTGGCTGCCTGATTCCTTTTAACTTTTGTTGTGAAGTCTTGTTTGGTGAGAAGGGAGTTGGGAGGTGAGCAGCCTTGGCTGTGAGTGGCATCTCCTAGCATGCAGAGCTGCCGGTGTCTTCTTGCAATGCTGGATGGAGGGGCAGTTTCCTATTTGTCTTGAGGCTCTCTGGAAGACACAAGGTTGTCACCCTCTTTCTTTGCCTTCACACAGAGCTGGCTCCCACACTGGTGTTGTCCTTCCTAGGTTATTCACTGAAAGCAACAGGGTTTCTGCAGCAAAACTGCTGTTAGCTGGGGTGGCTGAAATCCTTCTCAATTCTCTGTCTCGGAGACAGAAAAAATATTAGATCTGCTTATGTTTTGGGACCATCACTGAATGGAACCAGTGGTAGCCCCTACAAAAAAGCAAAGAGACCAAAATTAGAAACAGAGATGCCTGAGCAGCTGGGCTGTGCTCCAACATCTGGAGAGTGCTGAATGCCTGCGCAGCTGGGCAGGGCTCCAGCATCAGGCGTCTCTGAGCTTTGGGAGAAGAAAAGCAGCATCATTTCTATGCCTACTTATGGCCTTAAGGGATGTTTTTGTCACTGCGAGCAGCGAGCAGCACAGGAGAAAGGGTAAAGATGTGTCTCTGTTTGGGTTCTGGCTGGGCACAAAGACAGAAGGTCATGCCTGCTTAATCTTTAGCTGAGGAAACATGCTAGTGGAAGAAAAGTCCTAGGGCCTGGCAATCAGATGGTCAAGTACTGGTCCACTTGGTGGACACCTAGGAGTGTTTGCATGGCATTCAGCAGTGCAAATGTGAAATTCAAAGGAAGCTGGAGGAAGACTACAATAAGTTAATTCTTTAGACATTGCAGACCCTGCAATTATACCTAGAGCTGATGGAGGTAACCAAGGGCACAGAAAAGGGAACTTGTTGAAATACCTCACCTTTTTGAGCAAATGGCACGTAGATTTTTATTACATTGAATTCTTTAGCTGCATTTGCAGTGTTATGGTTTTGTTTTTGTTGTTTGGGGGTTTTCTTAATAATCAAGTATTCAAGTCTGTACACTCTGAGTGCTATTTGGAAGGTTATTACTTTGCTAGGCTACCTTCTGGATTATGGCTATCATTTGGAACCTTTTCTTGTATGAAACATTTCAACAAAATGCACCTTGGTAGCATTAAAGATCACACAGATAGATGCTCTGGTATGGGATACAGCAATGCAATCATATATCCCCGAGTCCTGAAAAGTGCTCATGATACTGAGCTAAAATTCAGGCAAAAGTCATATTCAGGGTTAAGGAAATAATGTGCCTTGACAAAAAAATACCAATTTCAGGCTGCAGGTGGGATGTAAACAATTATCAATATGCCTCCTGCATACAGACAAGGGATTTCTACAGCTGTTTATTGTGATGGTTCATTACAGTATAAAAAAATGCTCCTTTTTGCCCTAATACTGCTGCTTTCAAAGTGTGGCTGCTGAAAAGATACACCAGGCAGACAATACCCATCACAGCAGGAAATTTGAAAATCTTATAAATTGTACAGTCACCTATCCTTCATTCCTATGACAGCAAACACCCAACAAAGCTGTTAGTGGCTGCTTCTAGGCAAGATCTCAGAGTAAGAGTGGCAATAGTTATGTGGGTGTGCTGTGCAACTGTCAGCAGCAGTTTCACTTTTCAAGCATGCTAACTTCACATCTGTACTGCTAACTTCATATCTGTACTGTGCAGCTAATTTTACATTATAGCATCTGGTTTTATTCATTTTTCTAGGTTGAAATAATTTTTGTTCAACTGACATGCTCTGTGCTATCATAACCTGACCCAACTACTCTCTCCAATAAGAAGAAAAGTCTCCCAACTGTCAAGCTCTGCAGTTTCTAATCACTTCAGGCCATGAGTTCTGGGGCCTTTTTGACTAAAGCTGTATAAAATACATTCTTACTTCCTACTGTCTGCTATGTGGCCTAGACTTTTTTAAGCTGCATTCTTGGAGATATTGGCAAGCATGCTGTGCCTCTGACAGGCACTCAGAAAATGTGAGTGTGACAAGCTTCCAAATTTCACAGTTAGCTTCAGCAGATTTACATGTGAGTGTGATGAGAGGGAGCACAGAGCTCCAGGTCAGTGTCACATTTCCAATGGACTTGCCTGTGGAATTTTCGAAACAAGCTCTCTTGGCTCTTGTAGGTTCCATTTTCTCTAGGCAGGTGGGAAGATGTTATTTGTCTACAGTCCAGAGTAGTGTTGCTTCTTTTCACTCGGCCTAACTTCTGAAAATCAGTTACCTTTAAAAAATGCCTCTAGGATTTGGGATCATTTGTAAGGCTGGATATTAGAAAATGGTTCTTCATCCAGAGAGTGGTCACACACTAGAACAGGCTCCCCAGGGAAGTTGTCACAGCACTGAGCTTGACAGAGTCCAAGAGGTGTTTGGACAATGCTCTCAGGCACATGGTGTAATTATTGGGGATGTGCTGTGCAGGGCCAGGAGTTGGACTAGATGATCCTCAAGGGTCCCTTCCAACTCTGATTGCTCTGCATGACATGAGGTGCCAGGATGGATTTGAAGCACTGACCTGGTAACACCTGAGGTCTGAAGAATGATCTCTGGAACTCCAGTTCTGACATGCAGATGCAGAGCAGGTTCTTCTTGGAGCATGACATGAGTTGACGTGGTTACCTGCACTGAGGTATTGTCATCCTGGATGACATTTAATGTACTTCTAAACATCTCCTAGTGTGTTTGTGTATAAAGGAAAGAGAAATTAGTACCCATGTGAGCAGTCAGATGATCAGTGCTTTTGAGTATGGAGTATCAGTGTGGATAGAAATGGATTTCATATCATAGTGGGAGCAGGTAGGTCCCCTAGAGATATTTGTTAGTTGTAAGTGTTGAATTTACATTTAGATTATAAATCTGGAAAATATGCTGATACTCTTTCTAGAGCTACACGTAGTAAGAGGGTATTTTATTAAACAGTACCAAAACTGACCAAGTCTAAGCTGTAAAGTGAGATTTTGACCATGGGATACATGAAGGATAACCCAAAGCAGGAAAATATAGAAGACAGCATCATGCTAGCCACTAATAAATGCAGGTATATGTATATTGGTTCCAAAAGTTCAAACAACATATTGATTGTGAATGATTTTCATGTCATAAATGCCCTTTTTCATAGAGTTCTATTGCTTACCATGTGTTTTAAGCCACAAAAATCTTAACTTGTGTGATAGGTTGTCCCAAATATACCAGCAATAATTAAGGAATTAGACTGGTACAAGTTCTGTAAAGTGTGTGATTTATAACCATACTATGCTAATTCTGCAAATAAAGGCTATTTATAACTTACTGGTCTCATGAGATGTGGCATCAAAAATCTCCATAGAGTTCTTGAATACCCTGAGAAGTACAGATTATATTTTCTATATAACACTGCCAAAGTGCAGGGCAGCATAGCTTGAACTGACTGCCACATACTAAAATGTTAGACTTCCCAAATGCATTACCAGTGATGAGGATGTTGTAAATTGTTATAAACATGTAAAAAAACTGAAGCACAAAGTATACAAGAAAAAAAATGGTGCAAGGGTTGTGCTAGTGCAAGGCACTTTGTGTTCCACAAGGTTGCTCTGTTTATATAATAGCAGTCTGTTTGTTCAGTTTCTCAGGTCTTTCAGCTGTAGAAGACATTGGTGTTTGCGCCATACAGATGCTTTTGCTATACAGTTGCTCAGTCACCAGTAGGTATCTCAAGGACAGGCTAACCATAAGGTGCATCTTGAAGTCCTCCTTCATCACCACCTGGCATAGGGCAGCCAATGGAGATGTGGAACACCCCATGACTGCAGATCTGCAGGACACCAGGGCTGAGTTCTGCTTCTACAAAATCCCACATGAGGACATGGAGTAGGAGATGGGACAGGGAAGGACAGAGGCTTGATAGCAAAAATGGACTGCAGGAACATGCCTAAAGACCTTTGGGGTGTGTAGTAAGATGGCCTACTGGGATACTAACATCCCTTTTCTGCTCTGGTCACAGGTACCAAACCAAAGATGTCCTCGACAAGAAAGATTCTACTTATCCTGGGATTCCTCTCTACTTTGGCTGTAATTGCTTTAATTGCTGTAGCAGTGACTCAAAACAAGCCACTTCCAATTACTTATAAGGTATTACAAGCTGGAACTCTTAGATGAAAACAAACCAGGCTGGAGGGGTTAGGTGTTCATAGCAATTGAAGACATTTTGCTGCCCTTGCTGGGTCTGGCTAACTTCTTTTTCTGGCTCCTTGTACCTCAGTATCTTGTTTTACATCTTTGTGGTAAAAAGAGATATTGGATTCACAGGGGATTGCCTCTTAAATAATCAGTCCCAGTTTTGCTGCTTCTCTGCTCTTTTATCCTTTGGTGGAAACTTTGCACTACTGAGAAGACTAATGACACATGTTCCCATAGCTACCAGATAGAAAATAGATAGGCTGTTTGTTTCTGGTCCCCCAGCATGTGGAGGCCATCATACACAGGGTCTGGTTCAGTGCCTCAGGTGTGATAGCAGCTCTGTTTCGCCCACAGTATGGGATTGTGCTGGATGCAGGATCGTCCCACACTAACCTCTATGTGTACAAGTGGTCAGCAGAGAAGGAGAACGACACTGGGGTGGTGCACCAGGTGGAGGTGTGTAAAGTTGAAGGTAAGAGGAGAAAAGGGGCCTGTGGAAGGGTCATGGGATGAAGAGGAGACAATAGAGTCAAAGGGTGGGGGAGAAGAAACCTGGAGGAAGAGGCGAACAGTGAAAACAGTGTTACAACTGTAAGCTAATGTATGTATCACCACTTCCCATGGGGAGCTGTATGTACCTGACCTTCCTGGGGGGAAAAATGGATCCACTTTTTCCTTTGTTTTTAGGATGCTTAGAAGTAAGTGCTTTTTGGAAAGAACTACACCAAAGAATTACTTAAATAAATAAAATGTCTGCATGCACTCTTGCTGAAGTGCTGATGAGCCTCAGGAAGTAGGGGGAGGGGAGGGAGAGCATGTTTGCTCTCTTGCAAGGCTTCTGTGCAAGCTAGGCATTGGGCTTGTGGCCCAAGGTTGCTCACCTTATGCATGTCATGGTTTATACTTTATTCTGTTTAATTGCTGTGTAGACATATGGTTTAGGAAGGTGTAAATGAAGCCGAAGGGTGCACACAACAGGGAACGGCACAGACCATCATGGATCTCTGAGGGGATGAGAAGTGTTGTCAGACCTGCCTGTGGTCTTTTTAGGCCTCTGCAGTGCAGGGGAGAGCCATACTGTTATCAAGCTGCTGCGATAGCTGCTCAGTGCCTTGGCATCCCACGTCACAAGCAGCACACTTGAGCGTGCCAAACGTACGGCAACCTGGAGCAATTGCAGTATGGGCTTCACTGCTGCCATGCAGGCACTGGTCCTGGGGCAGTCTGTTCACCAGGGAACACGTGGCAGAGAGGGACAATGAATTTTTCTTTGGATTAGCATGAAATACAATAGTTGCAAAACACCCAGTGCTGTAGTGTGAGTATACAGTACACAAACAAATGACAGCATCTTCCCCCAGAGGACCCAGCATAATGAAGGGCCAGGGATTTTCTGGTGCAGATCCAGGATACACCCAGGCAGACTCAGAGAAGAGTCTGCAGATGTTCAGGTCATGCTAAGCAAGTGGTTTGTCTCACTGCAGCCCTCATCACTGGTTCATGGCCAGCTTTGTGGAGAGCAGGTTGTAGATGCTGGTCACTGTGGTCATTCCCCCATGTATTGTGCTTAATTGGTGCTGCAGAGTTTCTAGACCTCCTTCGGAATGGGGTGGTTGAATCTGATGCTGCTGCCTGTGATATGGTTTAACACATCTGCTCATGGCACCACTCTGGGGTTATGCTTAGAGTCTGAACAGTGAAGTGTCTTCATTTCTTGCAGGCCCTGGGATCTCAGGTTACTCCCATGCCACAGAGAAGGCAGGTCCCTCTCTGGCACAGTGCCTACAACAAGCAAAAGAGGTGATTCCCTCAATGCAGCACAAAGAGACACCTGTCTACCTCGGAGCAACTGCTGGCATGCGGCTTCTCAGGTACTGCATGGCTTGTCCCCTTTTCCTGCAGCACTGCACCTGTGATTGCCATGGATGCTCAGTGGAGTCCTCTTGGGAAAAGTCCTTGGACAGACTTGCAGCTCACACTGTGTCCAGATACTCTCTTCTGCTGCTCTCTGAGCCCTGAGTCCTCCTGGGCTCTTGCCTTGTTTGCCCAGCTTGCCCACTCCCTCCAATCTTCCATCATCTCCTGCACACACATGCAGTGCAGAGACACCAGGAGATCAGCAGTGCCCAAGCCAATGCTTAGACATTCCCCACATCAAAGGGATGCTCAGACATCTCCACAGTCTGGTAGTAGGCCTAACCCAGGATTTTTGAGCCCAACCATGTTGCAACTCCCCATATATCTTGACTCAGCCTGAGAAATTCAGAGGCTAAGATAACTTTATAATCACATCTTCCTTTAATTCCAATTTGTGATTTTCATGGGGGTGCCCCAGACTTCTTGCCTGGCTAGGACAAGGAGCTGATCTTATGTATATATTGCCTGGGAAATCTTCCTGAAGATACCTTCTGGATTTCTTCTCTAACGCTGTTGGTGAAGAGTGAGAGGAATCTCCGTAGTGCAATTCCTATTACAACACATGCTTCAAGAGAACAAGAGCTCTGGTCTCTGCTCCAAGTACTGCTCTCAGCTGCAGGGTCTGTAGGTGTCAGAGCTGGTGGCAGCTGTGCTGTCTAGGTGTGACAGAGAGTGATATGGACAGTTAGAGCTGGATGACTGTTCTGTTCTAATTAACACTTGGTGAGGAGTTGCAGCCTGCCTACTCAAAATAAAGCTCATTAGACTACAATCACTCCATCCTTTCTTCCATTCATCCAGGTTGGAGAATGAAAGTGCAGCGGACAAAGTCTTGTCCTCAGTAGAGAAGACATTACGCTTAGCTCCCTTCAGCTTCCAGGGAGCCAGAATCATCAGTGGCCAGGAAGAAGGAGCCTATGGATGGATCACCATTAACTACCTTCTCGGCAATTTCAAGCAGGTACTGTATCAGCAGCAAGTATATTTGAATATCTACCTTGCAGCACTTTGTAAATCATCCCTTGCAAAAAGGTGTCACATGCACTATCTATCTTCTCTTGTGAGCCATTTACCAGGGGTCAGGAAGCTGCACATCTTGCCTCAGCAGTTACTGTGAATACATCCTGATACTTGGTTAGGGTTAGGATATACTAGTGTAGTCAGGCTGAAAGCACTGAAATAAAACACCAGCATCTTTGATAATTTCACTTGGGTACAGCATGCTCCTGACTTCCTGATTTAAAATATTTCTATGCCCGTAAAGTTTTACAGTGATTCTTTACTAATGCGCTCATAAAATAGTAAGCTGACTGGTTTTTTTTCATAACAATTGTATTAGATTTCATATTCTTAGTCCTCCTGCAAACACTCAGATCCAGCTTCTGCGTTTCTGAGCCTGCATCTTTCTTGTCTTGTAACAGTTCTCATCTCTTACTGCTTTTTCTGTGTTCTGTGCTTCTGCTTCTCTCCTCATAGGTCTTTATCTTTGTGTTTTTTTAATCTCCAAAATAAATCTTCTCCATGCCTGATATATCTGGTTTACTTTGAATTATTTTTTTATTAAAGTCTGACTGGACAAGGCGTCTACATCCCCTGAAACCCATAAGTGAGACATCAGGAGCACTAGACCTTGGAGGAGCCTCAACACAGATTACCTTTGTATCAAAGGCTCTCTATTCTGAGTCCCCAGAGAACCATCTCTACTTCCGTCTCTACGGCAAGGATTATCAAGTGTACACACACAGTTTTCTCTGCTATGGGAAGGACCAGGCTCTGCAACAGAAACTGGCCAGGGACCTACAGGCAAGTACATCCACACCTGTAATCGCAGGTGGAGATCCTGGACCCTTGCAGCTCTGGCGTGCTGGTGCTCTAAATGTTGCTGTGTCCCAGCTAATGCCCCATCCCTTAGTATGGATTTGGAAAATACTATTTTCCTCTCTAAAGACTGGGCATGAGGTGCACAAAGAGGTGACAGTCAACACTTTCAAAAGTACTGTCAATTTGAGGTGCCTTGATTCTTGGGCATGGGATAGCAGGAGAATTGTGCTTAATTGAAGTACTCATGGGAGGTGACATTTCACCAGCTCTGAATCCCAAATCAACAGCAGCTTCACAAACCGTGGCTGAAAGTAATTTGCCCAGGGTCTTACAGGGAGGCTGTGGCAGTACCCACATCTTCCCACTCACAACCAGTGCCTGAAGCCATTCTCATCCCTTCGACCCAATGTGTGCATCTTGATGTGATGTACTGTGACAAGCATTTTGTAGCCACCCTTCCCTGTGGCTCTTTCCCAGGGTGTTACTCTAAAGTGAAGTGTAACAGCGTGGGTTGATTTTTCCTTTCAGACTGTGGAAAACAGCAGTCTCCTTGACCCATGCTTTCACCAGGGGTATCAGAGGACTATAAATCTAAGTAACTTCTTCAAAAACCCTTGTACATCGGACAGGAGAAAGCAATTACCTTTCAGCCAGCTGTACATAGAGGGAGAGGGGGATTATGAAAGGTGCCGAAGAAACATCCAGAAACTCTTCAACAAGACCGATTGTCCATTCTCCAGTTGCTCCTTCAATGGAATATACCTACCTCCATTACAAGGGGATTTTGGGGTGAGTCTTTACATTCTTCAACTCTTTATAATCCAGAGTGTCAGATGAGCAGAAGCTCAAAGTAATGCTAGAGTGTATTCTTCATGACTGAGGCAGGAGGTCATTTACAAGATGGCTTTTTGGACAAAAGTAGTGCTGCACTTGCTGTGAGGACAGCACACGTAAGTGTTACCCCAGTAGCCTACCTGACCCCACTGGCCTACCAGTACTGCACTGTTCCCATTCTAACCCATCTCCTTGGGGTGTTCCATCTAATGATTCATTTTTTAAGCACTTCTTCCTGATGGCCAGCACCAGAGGCAGGAGAGCCTGCTACAGGCAAGTACACTGCTTCTGCAAACCTTGTCTCCTGAGGCCAATGGTGGTACCAGATCTGAAATACACCCAGTAGAGTCTGAGTGCTACTGAAACCAGTCAGCTCACCTGTCTGCTTCCCAGATATGAGGTGGAGACAGTGCACACTATGAACACACATTATGTGTGACACCGTGCTGACTATCAGTCCTAGAGCTGCAAGACTTCAGTGACTGTAAGGCTTTCTGGGGAACTGTTAATACACCCTTGCCCTGTTTATAAACTGCCCCATACCTATCAGCTACTGGCCATGGTCACAGATGGGTTTTCTGGACTTTGGATTATATGATGGGGCTCAGCACAGTCCTTTCAGACCATCACCTCTGCTCTTTGTGGTGATATTTGGTTGCATGCTCACCTCATTCAGTTGTCAAAATGGGATCATGGTTGTGATGGCAAGCAGCATTCACTGTGTGCCACTGGCACACATAAAGGAGAGGGCTTACAGAAGTTCTTCGGGATATCACAATTACTACTTCCACCTCTCATCAGCTCTGAGGGGTATGTCTCAAGATGACAACACTCTTGAAAATATACCTGCTCTTGTGTGTGTAATGTTGCTTCTTATATTTCTCTATCTGTAAATAAATTCATTTGCTTTTGTGGGTTTTCTGCTGTTCTGCTCATGCCGAGGCTCAGTCAGATTACAATAATCTTTCTCCTTCAGGCTTTTTCTGCTTTCTATTTTGTGATGAACTTTTTGAACCTGACCAGTGAAAAAAGTCCCCTTGCCCTGGACAAAGTGACCAGCACCATTAAGAGCTTCTGTGCCCGGCCTTGGCATGAGGTAAGCAATGCTTGCAGCAGTAGACTGGAGATGCTGATACGTTTCTGTATGGGATAATTTCTGGGGGTAATTTCCAAACCAAGAAGGGGAAGATTCCCCCAGAACCTGCAGTGGATGCTCAGGCACAAGCTGGAGCAGTGGGAAGGTGTGTTTAACAGCCTGCTGCTGTTTGTCTCCTTCCCTAGGTGAAGACAGCATATCACCAAATCAAAGAAAAATACCTGAGTGAGTATTGTTTCTCTGGAGCCTACATCCTCTCTCTTCTGGAAAACGGCTATGAATTCACTGAAAAGAACTGGCAAAAGATCCACTTCCTTGGAAAGGTGTGTTTCATGGCAGGGAGGGCTCTACCCCAGTAGCTAACTGCAGCATCTTCTGCACAGCCCAGCAATGCTGCAAGCAGCCCCTGCACTTCTCAACATTGATTCTGCTCCTCTCCTGTTTCAGATCGACAGCAGCGATGCAGGCTGGACCCTGGGCTACATGCTGAACCTGACCAACATGATCCCTGCAGAGGAGCCACCTTTACCCCCTCTCTCCCACAGCAGCTACGTGGGGCTGATGGTGCTGTGCTCCCTTGTGCTGGTGTCCGTTCTCCTGTTTGCCTGGCTTCTCTTCCACAAGCCCAAGTGCCTGCAGAAGGGGATTGTTTAGGAAGAACCTGGAGGGGAGAGGAGCCATGTCAGGCTGCTCAGGGCTAGGAGACCCTGGCAAAGCAGGCTGTACTGCAGAGTCCCTCTCACTGAAGCTACTGACTGTATAACAAGGGCATTTATTTCTTCTGACTCACACTTGCACTGACAGATGTTGGGACATCAGGCTCACCACCTTTCTCTGCCAAGAACAGACAAGCTGGTGTCCTCTCCTTGAATGGGTCGTACTTTCAGTCAATGAAACTTTGCTGCTTGTTGGTTTCTGCCTTGTGCACAGCATTATAAAGAGAAAAGTGGCAGCAATCTTTGGGAGCCAGCGCTCCTGCAAGGGTTATCTCAGGGTCACACATCCCACTAAGCTCTTGGGAGTGATCACACACAGGGTGATCCTGCTCCTTCTCTGCTGAAGCTGTTCCCAAGAGCCCTTCCCACACCAGCACACCTCTGCTCACCTCCCTGCACCCTGAGCTCTCACAGCCCTACAGCTGGATACAGCACTTGCACCAGGCTGGCCTCTGAAGGTCAGCCAGGCTTGCAGATGCCACTCTGGGAAAAGAAAGGATGAGAATGAAGAAACTGAGTGTGCTGGTGGTCATCAGCCCTTAGACAGGGTCTGGTGGCTGTCAGCTCCTTTCTCAGGTGGCAAGAATCCCCTTTCCCACGTCTTCCTGATGTTGTTGCTGGACCAAAGCTGGCTCACTGTTGCACTGAGCCATTCCTATGTCCCTAGGGTACATCAAGACACAAGTTCCTAGCCAGGTATTGCTGATTTTTGTAGGAACAGCTTGTACTCACTGAGGATCCTTGACCAGTAGCAAGTGCTTATGCCTATAGGGACTCTGCTGTGATCAGTGTGCCTACTCACTAAAGCAATCCAGGATCACTGTGCTGATCACACAGCAGCCTCTAGTCTAAGGAAAATGTTTATTAGGTAATGTTCCTATAGACATCTGGCAACAGTTAACCAGAAT
>NW_008691716.1:0-6726 GCF_000695815.1 Acanthisitta chloris | reverse complement strand
ACTCTTTCCACCAGCAAAATTAGTGAAAATTTGCCTTTCCTTTCCTTGTGGCATAAGCTTATCCTATGGTCATAAGATCCAGGGCTTGTGAGCACACATACTGCAGTCCGTCTTCTAGCACACAACTAGGATGATGCCACTGATTTGGTTTATGAATCACTTTCTTCTATTTTTCCATTCCTTGGTCCAAACCAAAATAGAGGTAAGTCAGAAATCCATTGTTGTAAAAACACTCCGAAACCACTGGTGCTTGTCTACCTCCCACAAAATCTCGGAAATCTCTTCTTCTAATGACCTGTAAGTGCTGGAGGCCAAAATGAAACAGATATTATATAGGGAAAGTCATGGCAAACACACACATTCACCTGTTTCCCCAAGCAAAGCTGTAGGCAGTGTGGAGAGGGTCAGGATGTGGAACCCTAATAACACCTTCTCCTTTAGGCAAGCACAGACCCAGAGCTTGGGGTTTTCATGCTCTCCCAGCCTGTCCCTCTGCACAGTACAGGCTGGAAAATGTCACCCAGTTATTTCATGCCTGGAAGTAGAAGCTGTAACATATTGAAGGACCTAAAGGTAAGGGAAAAATCTACCCTGTCTTGTGTAAAGATCTTTAGGCAGATCATTGTTCTTCCAAAGATCTGTGTCTTATTTTTGCTCTGAATTTTCTGGCTTCAGCTTCTGTTGGATCTTGTTGTGCCCATTCCCAAAAGACTGAGTAACTCTGCAATCAAAATCCCTTTTTCCTTGTTGGTACTTGCAAGTTGTCATTATATCATATTAAATAGATTGATCTTCAATCTGTAATGTGCTCTGTGCTGATCTCACTTGTAGCTCTTGACTTCATTTCTTTAAAAATTTTTACATCTTTCAGAAATTTGCCACCAAAGTTTTCAACAGTGAGTGGTAGTAGAGTCACTAATGGTATATATAAAGTAATATCCTCTGGTTTTGATCTATACTCTATGTTCCCCATTCATTTATCTCAGGGGCAGGTCTGCTTACTTAACAGAAAGTTTTGAGGCTGTTTTGTCCAGTTGGACTATTGTGACTTGGTCTTTTGTTCCCATTCATTCCAGAACAACTGCTGTCTCACATCATACATCACTGTCTCTTAATATAAGCTGTTTTGCCTTCCAAATGACTCCACTGAAACATGTACACTTCAAAGAATATTTCCCCAAGCAGGTTATCCAGATCAACCTGCAAATGATGCTCTACCATGCTGTTTGTCCATTGACCAGCTTTTTGTTGATCTGCAAATACAGTGAGCTGTTGGAATCCAGCTGAAGATGCAGTCTTCCTGCTGTTGTTTTCAGCAAAGATAGGTAGATGAGAGACTAACAGTAGATTTTGGTCATGGCTGGAAGGTATGCAGGAGAAACGTATGATTAGAGCTGCTTCTGCTCCTCAGACAGCCTCATTTGCAACACATCACATCTTGTGCCACCTTCCTTGTATATGGGATCTTCGTAGCAGAGCAGATGCCCTGGAGAAACTCCCCACATGAGCTGATGCATCCTTCCTCCCCATGAACAGCATGGAAACCTGCAGAACGGCAATTCCTCTCCTGAGACCTCCTTGGGGATCTGTCAGATGCTTAGTTGTGTCCATGATGCTGGAACTGTCAGATCCATTGGGATGTTTCACAAATTGATGCAGAAGGTCCACATGGAAGCTGGTGTGAAAGGAAAGCTTGTGCCAGTCTGATCTTCCAGTCTCTGCTAAAGGTTTATGCCAAAGGAAAAGGTCAAACATAGAACCTGGAAGAAGAGCTTTCACAATGTTTTGTATCTTTATTGCAAGTCTCATAGTATTAATATTGTTACCTCCTGATTCTGGAGTTAGGTGAGCAACTGGTGTCTTCACTTACTCCCTCCTGTCTTAATAATCTTGCTTTTTCATTTGAGTTTTGGGTTTTTTAAAGCTTTAAATGTGACTTGAGCATAACCTAAAGACCCCAAACTAAGATAAATAAATGTTACATTATTTTTAAACCTTGGGAATTTTAGACCCTAGTTATAAATCAATCTCTCCAGAATTAGAATTTCTAAGGTGACAACAGACATGCTGTTTGAAAAATCACTTCAGCAGGCTGAGGCTCCAGGAATTGGTTGACTGAAGGCATCTTGTCAGGGTGAGACTCTTACATATCACTGCCTGTATGTGAACTACCACAGAACGGCCTATGATTTTTTTATCCCCATTTCTCCTGCTATTGCAGGACTTTATCCATGGAGGCTGCTCAAAATCCTTGGTTGAAATGGTCAGATTTAATGAATATTCATTTCTTTGCTTCTATGTTGCACCTGACCCAGCTGTATTCAGATTAAATGTGTATTCCAGAGCCACCCAATATGTATGTGAAGACCATTAATGATAGTAGAGGGAGTTTCCAAATATGTCAGTAATAATGTATCACTTCTCTTGTTAATACAGTTGATCTGCCTCACTAATAATTATATGTGCCTTATTTCTAATTTGATAGCTTCTGGCTCCAATTTCTGGGCACTGACTACTGTACTGTTTTGCTTTTCTGGGTTAAAGCATCTTTTAACACCACATGTTCTTGTCTAGCAAATATTCATTCACTGTTTCTCTCTGTTGACCTGCTGAGACTCCAGACCTTGGTCTTTGCTAGAAGAAAGAGCCCTCCTGGGCTCCTAAGAAGCCCTGCGATGTGCTGCAGCAAGGTGTCATGAATGTCTCTGGTTTGGGTTCAAATGTTCATTGGTCCGTTTTTGGGAAGGTTCCTTGCAGGGGGACTTGACAACTTCGGAGAATGCAGGAGCAGTCTGGTCTTGGTGGGACTGATGACTTCTACAAGCTCTCTTATTTTCACCCAAGTGTCAAATGTGGGGCAAAGTTATTGGAACTTCTCAGAAGAGAGAGCCTGGGTGCCTGCAGCATGCTTGCTTGTTGCAGAAAAACACTGGGCCCCACCACAGGCTCTAAGTACCCTTCGCTCTCCTTCCTGATAAAGCCACAACTCCTCTGTGCACAGGCTAGAGCTAATTTCTCTAGCCCTACGACAAAGCACAGTGTAGCCTCCATTTGGAAGAAAGCTTTCAGAAGTGGGACCATCACCGCTGCAGTGGGAGGCTGATTTGAAATGTTGGAGCTGGCCTGGGCTCTCCAGCTTCATCAAGAGCAGCTCTGGGCCGGATGCGTGCCCCTTCCTTCTCCACCCCGATTCTTCCCATGCTCTGTGCCAGGGAGGATGTGCAGGCTCTGCAGTGCTGCCAGCTCTGTCACAGCCTCAACAGCCTGTTCAAGAGGGGCTGGGGGGGGCATGCTGAGGACAACAGTCCCTGCCGCCCAGGCCATGTGTTTTCTTTCTGTGGCTCAGCCCTGATGAAATAGATCTTTGTTTTGGTGCACACACAAGTCTCTGTATGCTTATCAAAATAAAGACTTCTGAACTGATGCCAGAAAAGTTTTCACACTGTTTTCCAGAAGATGAGTGTTTGCCAGTAATGAAATGGAGCTTCTGGCACTAAACATGGAAAAGTCCTGAGATGTGATTTCCTCTCTTGCCAGCTCCTTGATGTTCTCCAGGGTCAGATCTGAAGTTCCCGGTGGACAGGTAGCATCCCCTCCTCATAGGGAAGGGGACTCTGGTCTTTTCCAGGCTCTGGGCACCTCACATGAGTGCCTTCACTCCTAGGAAGGTTGCTAGTGCCCAAACCCCATCTTTCCTTGCTTTAGCTTCACCCTGATATTCCCAAGGCAACTTATTCCCTCCTGCTGTGAACTGGGCAGATGCAGTCCTCTGTCCTCATTTTCCCTCTCCCTCCCCCAGGCAGCACCACTGGCATCATGCTGGCACTGCAACTCAACCTCCCACCACCCCAAACAGGTGACGGGCCTGTGCCCCTTGTTCACAGGGCTGCATGTCTCTGTGCAGCCACAGCTCTAGCTCTGCCAAGGCAAACGTGCTCATCATGGGTTATTTTTCCTTCGGTGTGCACTCTCCCCAGTTTGCTCATCCTTATGGCGATTAGCCTGAACTTTCCTCAGATTTTCCAGTCTTCCTCTGGTAACAATATGGCCAGAATTAAAAAGAAACCATCAGATGGAGTCTTTCCACAGACAGCTCTGGAGGGATTGATTCCTTGCTGCCTATGACCCTCAGCTGTGTAGCGATGAGGGGCAGAGCTCGCATTCACATTCCATCTCACCATCATGGCATGGCAAATTCCTGCTCCCCCTCTTTCTCCCACTGCCTCAAGGTCTTTCCATTTTTGAACATCTGGGGTATGGGGGTGAGGGTGGGTGTATGATCCATCCCAGCCATAATTTCCAGTTTAAGTCTTTATCTACTTCCTGCACTGTTTCTAAGTTCTAACGTCTTATATTGTTTGTTTCTGCTTTCATCAGTGTTTTTAAATGTGTCCAAATTTATTATTGGATTCAAGATTTATTAGTATGTCGTTTTCTTAGAATGCATAAGAGCCATACTAGCTCAGAACAAACATTAGTCCTCATCTCCAGCTGCATGGTGGGCAAGGATTTAGAGGGATAGTTAGGAAATGGGCATAATCCTTCTCTTCTAGCCATCATGAGCTTAGCAAATATGTGATCAAATGATTGCTTCTGGATCTGGTAGCTGTGAGTGCCCCTTTCCCTATGAATTCATCCTGTCCTCTTTTGCACCCATTTAACTTTCAACTTTGATGAGGTAATTCATTGTGGCTTGTGAGCAAAACTGTTTTCTTTTGTTTGCTTTAAACCTGCTACCTGATAACAGGCTGCCTCCATCCCTAAGCTAAGGATAAGGGTGACTAATTCTCCACATCTAGTCGTGTGTGAGATGCATTCTCCGCCAACCTGAGATTTTGCTCATGGCTCCTTTTTAGGCTCTAATGATCTGGCATTTCTTTTTTTCTGTTGTTTCTCACATCAGTGTTGCTTGTCTCCTTAGGAAAGTGAGAACTTTCCTCATGTGTTCCTTGGCAGCACTGCAGTTCCAACTCTGCCACTGCTGTCCCAGGCTACTGAAAGGGAAGGGAAGGGGAGGAGGGAAACAGACCAAACACGGGGCTTGTGCTATTTTACTATAGCCCTGCTCACTCTCCGGCTGCCAAGTAACACTGGCTAGTGCTGGAAACCTGCCCGCATCTTTCACATTGCCTTCATTGCTGAAAACTGGGGAGAAGCAGTTCCAGGGGAACCCATCAGCCCTGGGAGCAGCAATGTGAAGGAGGCACAGGCATTTCCCACTGCTGTGTGGGCTGCCAGCTCTGCGAAATACCACCAGACATGGCTTGCTGTAGAGATAAGAGCTGTCGTACCACACCCATGCTCTCCATGCCCACGCCACAGCTTCAGCTCCTTTCCTTGGTTTCCTACATGTGGTGGGAGAAGTTGGCACCTCCAACACTATTTCTTGTTACCTGGGTACAGACAGTGCAATGCCATTCGCACTCCTGAGCCTGTGTTGCATTCAGACTGGCTGACAAGCAGGGGATGAAGCTTAACTAGGAGAAGGTATTAATATGGTTACTGCTACCTTTATATATGTATAATATTATTTCTTTTTCTGGTCATATCTTCAAAAGGATATTTTTTTCAAAACCAGGAGGAGGGCACTGTGCAGATGGGGCAGAAGACCAAGAAAGCACAGGTACAAGGAGGGAAAGGACCACTATGACGGGACCGAGGCATAAGACAGTTGGAAGTGGGAAAGTCTGAGTAAGGCAAACCATGAGCAAGCAAGCCATGTGCTTTGCCCACCAGCCTGTACTGTTTGCATTAGCAGTTATAAACATCAGATAGAGGCTATAAACAGGGAGTCTCTGGTTTTATCACTAGTCTTCCTGTAAAACTGAGGTAGAAAGACAGTCTGCAGCCCAAGCAGATGTGGAGAACAGGAAAGCAGTGGTGCTAGGCAGCATCTGTAGAGGATGCTTTGGTGGGGGAAGAGTGACCCTTGACACAGACGTTAGAGCAATGCAGCATGGATCCATCCCAAGGGTGAAGGGAAGGCAGATGTTTGGCATGGCACTGAGTATCCTGAGAAGCCCATTGCTGATAGCAGGAGGAGCTCCTTTCTAGCATGGCCTGGGCAGAGCAGCATAGCATGTTCACGTTACCAAAGGGAGCCTTTCTCCTGGCCTGATAGCCATGACAGCAAATTTTTCGGCTGTTTGTTCTCATGTTTGAACTCAGTGTCAGGGTTTTGTCCTAATAAAGATCTCTGTCAGAGCCACTAGACCGCTGGAGTTTTAGCCTCATGGGGCAAGGCTGCAAAGCAAGGCTGCCTCCTGTGTGCTGTCTGCAGGCAGAGCACAGAGACCCTGAAGTGTCTGCTGCCCACTGGGACAAGGGTGGCAGAGGGGTGGAGAGGAACCAGCTTCCCCTGTATCCAGAAACCGTTTGCAACTCTTTGCTAGCAGACAGCAGGGCATTTTCATCTGTCTTTATGCTGCTGTGCAATCTTGTGCTGCCCAGTGCCTGAGTTTTTTCTCATGCCCACTCCCACAGCAGAGCAGGGTGATACCGGACCTCAGAGCAAAGCTCTCCTTGCTGGTACTTTCTCAGCAGACAACTCCTGCATCAACACCTCACGTTGCCCTGTCCTCCTCCTGCACCGTCCCAGCTCAGCAGTTTGGGCAGGCGGCTGTGGGGAGGGCGATGCGGCCCCTGCCTCTGTTTATCCCGGGAGCAGCGGGACCGCCGAGTGAGCGGGGCTGGGACAGAGACGCCGCGGCGGTGTCTCCCCCTGCT
>NW_008691715.1:0-2497 GCF_000695815.1 Acanthisitta chloris | reverse complement strand
CTGAACGTGGCACTTAGTGCCATGGTCAAGTAGCAACAATAGGGTTGGACTCGAAGATCTTTGAGATCCTTTCCAACCCAGTTGATTCTGTGGTTCTATGTTCTCCTGTACCCTTAACTCATGGGATTAAAGCATTTAAATCAAGAAGACATATTCAGGAAGAAATGTTTATTCCCAAATACAGTTTTTAGAATATCACTTTTGTAATGCAAATCTGAAAATAAGCATATTGAAGGTCAGGTTCTGAATGTAATTATGGTCACTATAAATAAAACATGTAGAATATTAATTTGAAGGAAAGAATGCTAATTTCTGATTTAATTTTAAAATTCTCTATGTGCCACATTTAATAAAATTTGTCTTTCAAAGAAAATGCACCAAAAAAACCACTTTGCAAAAATATTTCTGAAAACAGGTAGGTTTTTTCCTCTCTGCTCTGCCTTTACTGCTGTGTGCTTTACATGTGTGCTTTCCCATGAATAGGAACGGGAATCCAGTTTAGAAAACATATTCCAACCAGGAAACCTAAACAGTACTTGTTTACTCAAAACTAATGACAATTTGTAAAACATTTCAAATAACTAAAGTTTATAGTGAACTTTCAGGCAGTACATGGCTAAAGGACTGTAAAATAGGTAAAGTACTGTAAAATCATAAGAAATCATAATCTATACTGCAAAAGCTACTGCAGAAGGGAAGACAGAATACACAGACAATTCATATCTTTTGCTGAATTTTAGATTTGTGTGTATCCTATCTGCCTTCCATTCTACACAACCACTATCAAAATAGAGGTCACAAATATTTGCATTATAAAGGAGTGCTTGAAACATTTGTAGAGTGGCAAAATACAGAAGAATTGGAATAAGGCCTTCTATATCCCTGTCCTTACACCTCTACCTTCCCTTGTCACCCCCAAAGAGTCCATTCAGTACTGAGATGACTGATTCCTGTATGCTTCTTGTTTGGTTATTCGTTGGGCATACAAAAATTCATTCTCTCTGCCCTCCCCCCCCATAAGTCCATTCTGCAATCATAAAATGAAATATTTCACTTTATGTGCTAATACTTGTAGGGTTTTTTTCTGGTTAAAAATGTCTTTTTAGGTCTGGGGTTTTTTTGGCAATAACAGCCCCAAATGTCACAGTTAGACTCTACAATATATCACAGTTCTTGTGGAAAGACTCATTTTCTTACTTGAACCTTATCAGCGGAAATGCTTCATCAGTTTAGAAGATCTGTACTCTTACAGCATCTCTTCAATGTCAAAGTCAGTTTCTTGCAAAGGGAATCATAGCGACAGAGAATGATGAGTTGTAAGATGAGTCTATGGAGAGAGTAGCACTGGTGAAACCTGAAGCAGAGGTCTGATGCATCAAAGACTGCCTGTAGACTGAAAGACAAAAATCCCAGGCCAACCCTTACTTTCTATTGGGTATAAAATACAAATATCACCACTTTTTTACCCCTAGTTTCCATGGAAACAAAGACTGAGTGCAAAGCACAGATAAGAGCTAAAGTTCCCAGCTGTGGATGAAATAAGTGCACTGGAATTCCAAGGTTCAGTTAATATTCTCCCCTGCATAGATCTGAGAGGCAATGGCCGAGTTGTGGTCTATTTTCCCTAGACTGCTCTGCAAGCCACATTGGATATTGTAAACTGTTTTCCCTTTTCAGAGGTAAAGGCACCTAAATTACAACTCTTTCTTGCTTGAATACATTAGCCACACTGAGTTTCCACAGTTCACTTGGACACTGGCAGAGTTCAATCAATGTGACTTTGATTTACACACTGCCTACACTTGTTTATTCACCGAGAGCCCTACTGAGGTCCTGGAGTCATGAAAAATGTAAAATTGTGGGTAAGCAGAAGATCTGGAAAGCAACATTATGTTTCTGTGGAAAGAAATGATAAGCACAAACCAGGGGAAAGAGGGTAGAATGAGTAGGCTGGACAGCTTGGCACACATCTGGGAGGTTTTTGTATCTTTTCCCTATAGAAAGCTTTGTGTTACCTACTTATACAGCAAAAGCCCCAGCCTTCTGAAAGTGAACTGAAATTGTAAATGAAACTTGAATTTAAAATTCAAAAATCATAATGCTAAACTGAAAGCTCTGATCTTAAGCTAGCATGGAAGGAGCACTGTACCCTTAGCAGGCCTCTGCTTTTTCAGGTTTCTCTAGTATTGGTGAAGCAGCATTAAAAAAATTCCAAAATATCTGTTCTTGTATTTTAATTCTTTTGGATATCCCAGAATGGATCCCAAGGGACATCTCATGCCAGCTTTCTGACAGTCAGTTGGCACAGCAGTAAACCCTCATTGGTTTCTGAATAAAACATGTGCCTATCCTGTATTTCTCAAACTTTCCACATTATGTCAAGCACTTTAAGTTTAATGGAGAATATTAGCTACACTCTGTCTGCTTTCCAGGGCTTCAGCTTGTTAATATTTTAATTAAAGTTTTAGGATTTGTTTGTTTGATTATTTATTTATCT
>NW_008691714.1:0-2506 GCF_000695815.1 Acanthisitta chloris | reverse complement strand
CTGCACAGGGACACAGCCCCGAGCGCTGGGACAGGGACACAGCCCCGAGCGCGGAGCGTGGCCGTGCCATCAGAGTTAGCAGTAATATTTTCATGCATGTCAAAGAGAGACAGTGATTTGTGTCAGTGCTCAGGACTTTGGAAAATGAAGTCCTTAGAAATGCAGTTGTATGTCACCTCTCAGGCACCAGTTAGCTGCGGCTCAAAGCTGTGTTCACCCGCTCCAGCATCGCCCAGCACACCGGGACGGTTCCAGCTGTCCCCTCCCTCCTCCGGACGCGTGTCCCATTTTCCTGTCCTTCTCCGGCCCCTCCTGTACACCTGGGGCTCTGTGCGACTGGGGCAGGGAGGCACATGGTTTGCACGTTGCTGGGAGATCCTGAAGGAGGAGGGAGGAAGGGAGAGGGATTTATAAATTAATTTCCCACTTTTCTAAGCCCAGGGAGAAACATTTTTGTACGCTGTATTTCCTCTTGTGCACCTAGTTAGAGGATGACATTGTGCAATTGGAAAAGCAATTGCGTGTGACGGAGGATACGAGGGACCAAGTGCTGGAGGAGCTGCACAAGTCTGAGGACAGCCTCCTCTCCGCAGAGGAGAATGCTGCCAAGGTATCGTGCCCTTGCCACAAGCAAAGAGAATCTAACTGTCTCCTTCTCTCTCTCTCTGTCCGTCTGTCCTTTTCTGTCTTCTGCACTCGCACCTCTCCTTATGCACGATCACGTTGCCTGCTGCACCTTTTCCTGCCCTCCCTCCCCTCTCCACCACTTCCCACCCGCATCACAGCTGGAGGACGAGCTGGTGTCTCTACAAAAGAAGCTGAAGGCCACTGAGGATGAGCTGGACAAATACTCCGAGTCCCTTAAAGATGCACAGGAAAAGTTGGAACTGGCTGACAAAAAGGCCACAGATGTAAGTTACCCCCATCCCTTTCACCACACGCCCAGTGCAGAAACCACACACTCCCTCTGCACAGGACAGCCAAGACTCCTACTAAGCAGCACTCCAAAGCTTTGCTGATGGCAGAGTCTAGGCACCTCCTGGTCAGGGAGGTGGAAAACACAGCACTGCCTCCTTGCATGAGGTTTGCACACTGTCATAGACATTTGGTTGGATTTCTGCTTGTTTGACATGTACTTTTCATGTGTACTTTCTGCTCTAGACGTGAAAGTAAAGAAAGGCTGGTTTGTCTGTTCAGGTGATGGGGAAAACGGCTCTGGCTGGAGCAACACTGTCTTGATAATGAAACAGAATGAGAGAGTTAAAATAGTGAGTCGATCCAGAAGAGCAAGGGCTGCTAGTTCTGTCTTCAAGAGAGCTGTTCCTAGACATACACGTGTTAGAACTGCTGCTAGATACTAGTTTGGTTCACTGGTCCCTGAGAAAAAAAGGTCCTCTCCTAGTTGTTTTTTTCTCCCTGGAAGTCAGTGGAACTGTTGCACTTGTCAAAGAAAACTTCAGTCTGGTGTGACAGAAAATTGTCTGGAAGATGATACTTGCTAGTTTTGCAGTTCACAGGACAGGGATCCTGGGAGCAGTCTGGGGGATATATATAGCTCAGCACTTTATATGGTAATAGTGCAAGAGCCTGTGCCTCTCCCAGGCCCTCATCCCACCCACCTGTCTGCCCTGACGTGCGCTCAGTGTGCTGCGGACGTGGAACCCTGAGCAGGTCCTGTCCCTGCACTGGTCTCTGCTGCTGCTGCTAGACAGCTCAGCTCTCTGAGCAAATCTCAGCTCTGAGTCACAGGATGAGGTGAAACTACAGTATGCCCAAAGTGATGACCCTTGTGTTTCTACAACTCAGCCTTAAAAATCAGCCTCAAAGCCATCATCAAAAGCAGTTGTCACAGACGAAGCAAGCAGAGTATTTCAGTGGGAGGAAGGATACTTTCGGGAACGGAAATATTACAAACGACAACTTTGCATGAAAGACAACATGCTTTTATCTTATTTTACTTCAACGAGGCAGAAAGGGTAAAGAGGAGGTTTAGCTTCAGTATGGCCACTAAGTTACATAGCTTTAACAGAGCAGCCAGGAGCTTAGCTGACAGAGGTGTGCACTGCAGCAGGACAGAGAGGCTGTAATGGGGACAGACGTCTGTGCACTGTGTCTGGCTGCCAGGGAAGAGAGGCAGCTTCCTAGCAGGACGTTTATTTGACTTGTTCAAAGGAACCACATATAGATCCAGGGGAGATATTCCTTATAAGGAAAAGTATGCGGACTATTTGGAAATCGCTTGCCTAGGATGGACGTGGGAGAAACGCTGCTAGATTGCCGTTTTGAAACGGAAGATCTTCCTGGCCAATCCCAGTGCCATTTTCCCTTGCTGGGAAGCAGTGTTTGGAAGCTAGTTGAGGACAATTCTGTTTGCAGCCTTCCCTCAGGTGGGGAGTAGGCAAGTGTCTGGCTGTTCTGGCCGAGGTAAATGCTGTATTTATCTGTCGCGTGGCACACGTCCGACACTTTGGGGACGCGTTTCCCTTTGGCAGTGAGCAGTGTCTGA
>NW_008691713.1:0-5451 GCF_000695815.1 Acanthisitta chloris | reverse complement strand
TCACTTAGTTTCAGCTGTGGTCTGCACTTGAGTATGAAATCATTTTCCCAGACCTGAACTGGGCACTAGGCTGGTAGCAGCATCTCTGTTTCATCTCCATGTCAGCTCTCCCCGTTTTGCTGGAAATGTTACCACATGTGCTCCAGCACAGCACCCTGAGGATGCTACCTTTGCCCCGTGAGCCATGGGTGCATTGGGGGTGTAGAAATCCCAAGGGCCTTTGCTGGGCCTTCCACCTACTGCCATCAGGAATGGTAAAAGCAGAGCAGAAATACCTGCTGGTGCAGGGCAAGGGTGCTGCTCCCAGTGCAGCCCAGGCAGCCCTTCACCTCTCGCACAGAAGATCAGGACTGAAAGAAGTTCAGAAGAGAGTCATCCAGACAAATTGAAAGGGTGAGAGAAAACCCATTATAAAAAACCACATCTGACCATTTAGAAACTGAACCCAGCCTCATAATGCTTGAAGGTTGTAATAAACACTAGGGTGGGTGAAAACCTATTTAAAGAAACGGTACATAATTATGTAGAAGAGCAATGAAGTGTGCACAACAGGGCTCCCACAGGATATGGGTAAAAGACAGAAGGAGGGCCACAAGATTAGCCACAAAACATGGTGGTGCAACACCCGAATGCAGGTTGCAAGGTCTGCACCAGCCTCCTGCAGCTGGTGCAATATGACTCTGGGCACAAGCAAGGTGGTGAGAGGAGGAAGCACACAATGACTGTCAGACAAATGCCCCTGCCCACTTCTTGTTTCTCTAGCTCTTTTAACTGCAACACAAAATCACTTCTGCACTTCACCTCTGCAGACAGAGGTGCTCCTGCAGTGTCTGCTCTCAAGCAGTCAAGTGAAATGGTTAGTTCTGGGTGAAGGGGGGCAGAAGACACCTCACCATCAGGACCCACATTGCTCCCAAGCACCATGTTCCCCACTGCACAGTGCAGAGCCTGTCCTCTTCAGCACTGCCTGCACTTCATTGCCTCTGGGCTGCTCAGGTTACCTCCATCACAGGGCGGATGCTACAATCATGTGCTGCTTCGTGCTTAATGACAAGGGGTGGTGGTATGGCTCAAACACTGAGATTTCCCCATCTGCAAGCTTAGGACAGTCATAATGTTCCTGGACAAGGAAGTCTAGAACACCTATATCCATCTTGCTGGCCTTGAGTGGCCAAGCACAGCACCACTGCTGAGCCTTCAGAAACAGCTCCAGAGGTGAGCCTCATCCTGCTGCTCTCACTGACAGACGAGTCAGTTATGAGACCCGGGTGCACTGACCCAAAGGTGCAGCGAGATGAAGCCAATGGCTTCTACCCTGCAGACCCCAGGAGCTCACTAGAGCAAGGAAAGATGGGATGCCTACATGCAAAGCAAGCTTCTTCTGAGTTAATCAATGGAAAACTGCGTTTGTGGGCATGGCAGGAAAGAACAGCTTAAGGTTTAAAAAAATTAGGATCATCTCCGTGTCTTCTACTGCTCCTTGTGCCATCTCCCAGAACATGTAGACCTAGCCCTATGGGAGGATGCTGGGCTGATGAGCCCTGTGCACCAGGGAGATGCTGTACCTCTTTGACAGCCTGCCT
Organism: Acanthisitta chloris; assembly: GCF_000695815.1. Classification (NCBI taxonomy): domain Eukaryota; kingdom Metazoa; phylum Chordata; class Aves; order Passeriformes; family Acanthisittidae; genus Acanthisitta; species Acanthisitta chloris. The sequence goes on along the minus strand of NW_008691713.1, from coordinate 3,868 downwards.
AGATGCGGGAACTGGGGTATGTCACCTGCGTGGAGAGGGCACTTGCAGCAGTAAGGGCAGAGATGGGAATGATAGGAGGGACTGAGGCCAGATTGAAGCTGAGACATGAGAGTAAAAGGACATGAATTCCTGTCTCCCACCCTGTGGCATCTCTGATATCTGAGTCACTTCAGCTATGAGATGTTGCCAGTACCTGTAACATAACTATACCTAATTACTGCTCCAGCTCAGCTGCAAAGCTCCTTCCCATCGTGATTCCCATCCTGGGATGGCATGGTTAGGCTGCAGGGATCATGCAGCATGCAGAGCTCCACTGACCACCCAGTGAGGTTACCTCCACTACCATGAGCCTCCTCCAAAGCCATCTTTGGGCCAAGATCAGGCAGGAGATCCATGTCTGGATGAGGCTGACTTGACTGGAAGAAAAGCACCAGGGAAGGGCACATGCAGAGTTTGTAACTCCAACTGCTCCCAGATGCTCTGCTCCAGACACATCTCCTTTCACTCTGTCCTGTACTGGGGGCATGCAAGGACATGGGTATTCACTCAGGGGGGAAATGCAAAAGCAAAGGACAAGAGCTGTTAGGGAAAAATGCTTTAATAAGGAGCTGGGTGAACAATAAAGAGAAGTGTTTGATTTTTATCCCTCCCATTTTTTTGTGCATCCTCCAAGAGGAAGGTATCTGATCCTGTCCATGCTTGGTCTCTAGCAGCCCCACAGATGAGGCAGCCATGCATGCAATGGGCACCCCCACATGGGAAACACCCTCACTGCCAGCCCTCGAGTGCCAGTATCACAGCCTCCACCCCACTCTACTTGCCAGCTTGCAAATTCAGGGACAGGTCCATTATCTAAAACCTTCTGCTGCTTCCCCCAGCTCTCTTACCTGTTAGTGCTCATTTCCACCTGCAAGCAGAAGGGTCTTGAGCCTCAGCTGCTGCAGCTCTGACAGAGCCCTTCCCTACCTGCTTGCACCTTCCCTCCCAAAAAACCCACGTCCCATTTTAACCACCAAAGAATTTGCGTCATTCCTACTCATTTGTAATGAACTGCTTGTGCCACCTGCTAGCCCCAGTTAAAAGGAAAAATAATCCCTGGCTGCTCATCCCTGCTTGCAACATTCCCTAATGCTTCACGGGGCTTGGGGCACCTTATCAAGCTGAAGAGGAGGCCAGGGCTGGCTGGCCAGGGGCACCCTCATCCTGCACTTCTCCAGACTGTTTTAGTGAGTAGTGGCATTTTAGCTACTGGGAGTGGCTCTCCGGGAGACTAAGTGGTGTGGACACCTGCACTGGCGTGCCTAGACCTGTGTCTGGCAGGGCAGGCACAGTGCCCAGTACTTTCAGGCAGAAAGGCATCTCATTGCAGTGATGTGGGCATTGAGCAGGGCTAAAGCAGCTGACAGCTGATTTCCAGGCACATTCCTTCATGGAGGGAAGTGATTCGAGGAAATCAAGAGCTCTCCCATCCTCTACCCTCTTCCTACCAGAAGTCTCCCCGTCTTATTTAAATTCAGCTTTGGCAGCTGCTCTTTTTACAGGTGCTAATTTCAGCAAAGTGCCAAGAAATCCCTGGAGATGATGCTATTTACAAGGCATGAAGGCAGCACGGAGCTAGGTTTTATCTGATGTCACCAGCATTTCAGCCCCTGTTGTCGCTTCCTTCCTCTCACATGAAGTCCTGTGGGAAAAGGAAGGCAAGTGTGAGGGACCAGGAGCTGGGAGTTTGTTGCACCTACACCCTTTCTAAGAGCAGGAGATGGAGCAGGCTGAAGGCAGCCAGCTCCTTGCAGAAATAACAGTCACATGAGTGCTGTCACGCTGCTCCTTGACTTTCGCCCAAGAAGAGCTGTGTCCTGCCAGAGGAACCAAAGCCACATGTTAGCTCTGAGCCTGGATGCAAATGCGGAATCTTTATAATGCTGAGGAGGACAGTTTTGCTTTGGGGAGGTACTTTTTACAACCACAAGCACCTGCAAAAAGCTACCCAACACACATAGCCCAGACAGGCAGCAGGGTCTGCAGTCATCCTGCTGAGAACAAGGGACAGGGACCAGCGGCAGGTAAATATATTGGGAGGGGGCAGGACACAGGAAGATGAGTAGCAAAGAGAAGAACCAACCGAACTTGGCTCAGTCTGTCAGTCACTTTCTTAGCACTATCACAGTCCCCACCCAGCAGGGGTTTGCAATTTGCTGTGTCTGGGACTTTTCAAATGGAACTTGGAGAGGTGCTCTGTAGTGCTGGCTGCACAGCTAGTGGGCAAGTGGGGCTGGATGCTCCTATGAACACTGGAGGGTTTGTGCAGTCACAGGTGAGTGGGAAGGGGCAGGATAGCAAACATCTTGCTCTCTGACTGTTCCTTCCTGCCACCAGCAGCGATTCATGTTGAGAAATGTACAGCTGAGATAATAATAACCAGGCATACCAAGGGACCGATAGCTCTCAGTACTCTCAGGGCAGATACCCAACAAATTATTCTCCTCCAGGGAAAAACCAATTTCATTCTGTTAATGATCCCTGATACATTGCCCAGTTCCTGTATCCTCGCTTATGGCTGCAATGGCATGAGGGTCTTCAATAAACACCATCAGCTCATTTCTGCAAGTGGCGTCATTGCTAACTAAATGCCTTCCATGGCTGCACTGGCTGGTGAGAGGAGTGATGAAGACCCAAATCAGATACCTACAGCAGAGCCCAGGCTCCCTCCCTGTAAAGGAGAGCCCAGAGACACTATTTAATAACAATCAACTGCAGCAGGCGTTATGGAATTCCTGACAGCCTCACAATACCCACAGCTGCTCTCCCCATCTCCTGGCAGAGATGCTTCTGCCTTGTGCTGGAGGACTTGAAGCATGGGGTGTCTGTGGCCTGCCTTCATGCATCTCCCTCCATGCAAGGGGGGAGCCTTGCTGCTGCATGGACATGGCAGTTACAGCACTGATGTGTCTTGTGGCCTGTGGGTGCTCAGTCCTTGTGTGTGCCTCATTTCCTTTAGAATGAAGCACATATCCAGCCTGATGGAGCACAGGGAATGTTTGATAATGTGACCAGGGCACAACTTCACCACTCCAAGCCAGAGTCAGAGCAAGGAATTTCAAAATCTCATGTCTTTTAGAGAATCAGTTGCTATTTTTTTGGTCCTGTACCTTGATCTCCAGTCAGTTGTGCCTAGTATGACTCCACCAGACATCCTGCTTCCCTGCATCTTTCACTAGTCCCAAGCTGTCCCTCGGTGTGCTTACACACTTAGACTTAGTGGAAGCCAAACACACCCCACTTGGGCTGTACAAGGCTGGCCCTGACTAAGCTGATGTGGCCTTGGGGCCACAAAGCCCCACTAGTTCTCTCAGAGGCTCCTCACCAGGAGGCATCCCTGCAGGAACCATACCATCCTCAGAGTGGGTCAATACGTGGCTCTGAAAGTCAGGCAAGGGCTCAGCACCACTCCACCCAGATCTGGGGCTGCCCTGAGCAGTACAGACCTGCCCAGAGGGACCTTTCCTCACATCTGGGACCCAGGGGTGTCCCTTCCTTAATTATTCCCACTCTGCATGGCGGACTGTAAGGGGACCTCTGTGAGTCCACACATTCTCTCTTTCTCCTGGCCAGCCCTGGTCCAATCTGTCCCTTCCAGATGGAGCAAAGTCCATTCAGCAGCTCCCATTGCCTGCAGCCAGCGGCTCATGGGGATACTGGTGCATCGCCCAGGCAGTGCTGCCCCAGAACATACTTTCCGGCATGAAAACCTACCCAGCTGCGGGGAGAAAAATGAATGATGGCGTTCCTGGGAGCCTCGAGCACCTGCAGTGAGTGGGAAGTGGGCGTCTGGCTGGGCGTCTGGCTGGGCGTGGCCTTCCCTGCCGCG
>NW_008691712.1:0-2015 GCF_000695815.1 Acanthisitta chloris | reverse complement strand
CATGGGACTGTTGGAGCAAGTCCAGAGCAGAGCCATGAAGTTAAGAGGACTGGAGCACCTCCCCTATGAAGACAGGCTGAGGAAGCTGAGGCTGTTCAACCTGGAGAAGAGAAGACTGCGTGGAGACCTCATAGCAACTTTTCAATATCTGAAGGGGCCTACAAGGGAGCCAGAGAGGCATTGTTTGTTCGGAATTGCAATGATAAGACAAGAGGTAATGGATTCAAACTGAAGGAGGAGAAGCTTAGGTTAGATATTAGAAAAAGGTTTTTTATTATACGGGTGATGAGACATTGAAACAGGTTGCCCATGGATGTGGTGGCTGCCCCGACCCTGGCAGTGTTAAAGACCAGGCTGGATGAGGCCTTGAGGAAACCTGATCTAGTGAGGAGGTGTCCTTGCCCATGGCAGGGAGGGTTGGGGCTACATGATCTGTAAGGTCCATTTCAATCCTATAATTCTATGATTCTATGAAATACTGTTAGAGGGCTGTCTGTCTGCCTTACTATTCTGTTTCTCCTCCCTGTTGCTATTTTAGTTCTAATTTGGGAAATAGGACCTATCAAATAGAAGATGAATAAAAACTCTTTAAGAAACAACATACCTAGATGAAATTGCCACCGGGATTACACTGATGTGATGGCCTTCCCCACCCTTATTTTTGTTTAAAGATTGCAAAACCCTTTGCTCTCCTTGGGCTCTTGCCTCCATTCTGGTCCTGCCTAGCTTAACTCCTGCCTGAACCCTTGGGTTTGACGAGTTTATGTGGGGAGAGAGGAGGAAAGAAAAGGCATTGTTTGTTATGATTTCTTTTGTTTTTAATTAAACTCTGATGTTCTCTTTGCCTAGAGAGCAAATCCTTTCACCCTGAATGCATGCCTGCATTCAGACTCCAGAAAAGTTAGATCTAGAGAGAAAACCAGAGAAAGTTCGAGGGGGAAAAAGCTTCTTCATCAAAAGGAGGTGCATTATATGGACAGGGAATTGCAATCTGTGGAAGATTTACAGGCCAGTCTTTGCTTATTAATCCTGATGTGAGGCAAACTTAAGAGGAGAAAACACACTCGCAGGTAGATAGTGAGCTACCAGGCTTCTGCAGTTTGGGATTTCTACAGCAACCTCTCATTTCAAGGGCTTGCAGAGTAATGTCTGGGTTGGATTTTAAGATGTGCAACATAACAAAGGCTCATCTTGCTCTTTAGCCCACACACTTAAAGATTGTGATAGTTCAACAAATACCAACACTGGAACAGTGTGAACTTACCTAGCAGATCTGTAGTTATATCTGAAGCACACAGTGGTACTTTTGTCCATTTGTGCTAATGCTCTGTGACAAGACAGCATGAGAAGGCACCCAGTATGTTAAAGAGATGTCCTAAGGCAGCAGTAGGGTCAATATATATCACTGTGTAGCAGCGATGCAGAAGTGGCACATCATTGCAAAACATAGGCTAGAAAAAGGGGAGCCACTGCCTCCATCGAATTGTCTAGACAGGAGTTCCTGGGATGTCTAGGGACATGAAGTACAATTACAGCTTATATTTCATGTGCCTTCATCTCCAAGACTGAGCTGAGCTCTACATTTCCAGTTGGGCACATGCCAGTGGAGGTACCTTCAGAAATACGGGGAAAATCCAAATGTCAGTTTGCAGATGGACCAATTAGAGGTCAATAAAAGTGCAAAAATATCCAATGTGCCACTCTGACATGAAGAAAATCAACATGACTAACTTCTAGACTGATTGCCATTAAAGAATAAAGAGGAATATTTCAGATATGTATTGAAACAGGAATATCGGCTGGGGCAGGACAGGAAGAATTTTGCTAGGCAGACTAACACAAAGACTGGGGTAAAAATTTCCATTTCAACCATTGTTTCACATAAATTTACACTGAAACATCTGCAGAAACTGAAGAACAGATTTCCCTAAAACTTCTTTTATTCTGCGGCCTTGTTTAACCACAGCACAAAATCATGCTGCAGAGATGTCAGTCATAGAATCATAGAATCATAG
>NW_008691711.1:0-46093 GCF_000695815.1 Acanthisitta chloris | reverse complement strand
GGCCGCGCCCGGCGCTCTCCGGGGACAGGCTGCGATTCCAAGCGCATCGCCCGCTCCGGCGGGAAGGCAGCAGAGTGCACTGGGGGAGACGGAGGGAAAGTTCTAGACTTAAGTTTCTTCACTGCATTTCCTGAAAATTCAAGCTCGACGTGAAAGCAAGCTTGTTGCTATTATCTATTATTATCATTATGCGGGAATTCCCTGTCAGGAAATAAGTTTTGTTGTAGGAAATGTACGGGAAGTGCTTAGCATGATACGTTCCACCTGCATTCCTACTTTGGCAGCAAGTTTCTTCATTGGGAAATACCAGCCTATTTCCCATCATTACTACTAGAAGAAGACCTCAATGCACTTCATGTCCATAAATCCCTTTTCCATAGACCAAATCCCTTCGGTTCCCAACTTCCCAGGGCTGGTGGAAGTGCCGTGGGAGGATGCAGGAGGCTGAATTGCAGTGCCAAGCACGTCTGCCACCCAGGAAAGACCTGGCTCGCCATCATTCCCGTGGGACATAGGACTGAGTTTTAGGCACCACATTACTCTGGAGTTGTGTCAAAGACTAGAAATTGACCCTGGCTTGTATTTTGCTACTTTCTGTGCTACGGAAGAGCACTGCCTTCTGATTTTTCCTTACTTAACCATTATTAATTTCTAGGAGGTCTTCAAATGCCACAGAATGCACAGCATTTCCAGTTACCTTTGCTGCTCATATGTAGAAAGAGCAATACTGCAAAGACCATATAACAATTATTATATGAAAAACCAAGGTGATTTACTTAGCCTGTTACACAGTGAAGATGAAATGCTCAGTGACAGCATGCCAATCATCACATGGATTCCTAATCCATTTGGTCCTGAGACTGTTAGTACAATAATGATTATTCCCATAGCCAACCACCTCAGCTTCAAAGATAAACCCTTGATTTGTGCATTACTGTACCTCAACTATTGTGTCTGCCATTGACAGAGGTCCTCATTCTGCAAAGGGATCGCCAGTTTGGATCCCCAAACCTCCTCCAAGTCTCACTAATCCCTTGTAAAGCCATTGTTAGTTCTTGGGATAAAGAACTCCCTTTATGTAAAGTGAGCATAGAGAGAAGTAACGAATAAGGAGTACATGTATGTATTACACTGCACAGACTCCTCCTGTCCATAAGAATACAGAGTTGTGTTACAAGTTACACTTCAAACTGCACAGGTATTTGTAAACTTTTACATAAAATACTGGGAAGTTCATTGTGTCATGGCCATTAGTCAGAGCAGAGCAGTTGCCATTCAGGCCTTGCAGTTGCTCTCAGAGTTTGGCAACTCTGAGGCCACCTCTTGCAGTTTTGACATCACTTCTGTGTTTCAGATGCTAAGCCAAACACCATCACTTTGTTTTTCACAGTGACCCAGCACTGCTGTCCCACTTTTTTTCTATCTCTTTTAAACAAAAGTTCAAGACTATTTCCCAGTTTCTGTTTTCTTCCCTGTTAAAGGTTATGCTAGTTGCTTATGATGCTATTTTGATTTCCCTGACAGGATTTCATTGCAATCTCCCCTTTGTGGAATTTTTACTTGTGGCCATTTAAATTCATTTCAGGCTAGAACTTGGCATAAAAGTTCGCAGCTTCTCAGCCAGATTTGAATTACTATATTTAATCCATACTCAGCTCTTAGGCTTTTTTTTTTTTTGAAATGAGAGTGAAGATAGAAATAATTTTGTTGTGGTTCCAAATGGTGACATCGTGCTGTACTGCTTTCAGATCTTGTCTTCATTCCACTAGCTTTTCAAAGGGACATGTCAGAGCATTTGAGATGTGACTCTAGACACGTGTTGCTTCACAATCCTTTAAAAATGGGTTATTTCAGCATAAAACTTTGGGAAAATTAGGCACTGTGGATGCACCAGGGTATTTTTATAGCACTCTTAGATATGGCTCACTGAACAGCAAAGCCAATTTTCATGTGGGCTCAAAGAGGGCAAAAGTCTTTGTTATGCTTTGAAAAACAGTTTTGCACAATTGTGTTATTAATTTTTGTGACTATTCAGGCAGTGCTGTGTGGGCCTCCACAGCTATGAAGAAGAGATAATGACACACAGATTTTTATTAAACTAGATTACATTGGATAACTTAAATTTCCTTTCTCTATTCACCAATTTAAAAAACAAATGCAGTACTTAATCTAAGATGAATTCCATTGTATAAATCCAGCTGAGTACTTGCTCGAGAAATATTTCTACCACGTCAAACTTTTGTTTGCTCCAGGGTTTATATTACTCAACTATTTTACTACAGTGCTCAGCACAGTAGGACGTGGCAGAGCTACTGGTAGTATTAAATAAATGTGACCAAGATAGTGGTTTTTATCACAGCACATGCAGAGGTGGTAGAGGGGATCCTGTGACAGATCCTATAGACTTTACTAATTGCTGGTTAGAGACAGTGTGTCACCAGTCAGCCTGGCCATCATTTTCCAGCCTCTTCCTTCTCAGTTATTTCACAGCTGTGGGAAGTGATGGAAAATCATACCAGACCTGCATGATGGTATTTCCTCTCACTTTACAGAGTCGTTAATGTTTTATTTTATAATTAGCTATTGTATCACACTATGATGTAATAAGCATGTACATAGAGGACTAGTACTGGTGGAAAATGGGCTAAGTGGCAATCCCTGTCTTGAGAACGAGTAGGCCAAAGTGCAGCAGATCCATGACAAAATATTATGTACCGACTGAACTGCTCAGCAGTGCAGCCAGCACTTGGCTTATGGCTTATGGCTTTAGGAAAGGCTGGAAGATCATAAAGAGGGGACTAATTACTGGCCTGAATAGGGATGGAAGGACAGGGATGGGTTGTGACACAGGGATCATAGGAGAAAGTGTTCAAACATCTGGAATAATATGATCATACTTGAGTGTCTTTATAATCTAGTGTGTACAGTATCTTGTGCTGGAAGGGCACTATGAAAGGCTGTTTGGCAGACAAAGTTTGAAAGAATGTTGCAGATTTTTAAAACTACCAAAAGAAGCTCAATTAAAAGGAATATGAACATTTTCCTCCATCTCATCTGAGGGTTAAGTATTTATGCAAAAGTAACTGGTTCCTTTGCAAAGCTGTTTTCTGTATTAGTTTACCTTCTCTGAGATTGCATTTGAAATGTGTGTAGAAAAGCACAGTGATGTGAGGACTGGAAGTATTTTAATCAATGCAATGTGGCAATGTATCCCCTAGTCATAAAATGGTTGCAGTGTGAGAGCTGTGTAATAAGCTGCACTGTTGTACAAGGGAGGAGAACAAAGATCTTAAAAACAGCAGTAAAAGTCTGTTGCCTAAAATGATAACCTCCAGATCCTAAAATAAGGCTGAGACTAAATCTGTCAGTCTAAGAGCCTACATCTACTGGACCAAAAAGAAAAGACCCAGGAGCTCAGTTTCAATTTTTCGTGAGCAGACCTTTCCACTGTAAATATGGGTAAAAGCAATTATGAAGAAAATATGAAAAATAAAGTTTTCTTTAAGGGTTTTGCTGGGAGTTAGCAAATTGGTATTGCACAATAGTAACACTGCATTAATTATGTCACTATTTTTCCTTCGTGGTAGATTATTGTTAGTAATTCATCACTGTAACATATTAATAATGGTATTAGTTTTTAAACAGAACAATCATATTAGTAGCATACTTGTCATATTAGTGAAAATTAACAAAATGATGAAAAATTGCTACCAAGGCTTTGGGGCTCTAACAGTGCAAGGAAATCACTTTTTTCCCAATCCAGCAGTTTTTCAATGAGTATATATTTTCTTGTAAAGATAAAGAGACTGTTTTACAGTGCTCTCTGCCCAAGCCCCAGGAGCCATTTCGAAATATTTATGCCCTCCTTTTAATGCCAAATGTGTGTATTCTTTTATGATTCTAATACTGTGTGCTCTGCCTTTCAAAAGCCTGAGTGCTGTCATTCACAGCCCCTGGCATGAGGTTTGAGGCCATTTACTCCCTTTTTGTTGGGCATTGTGGGTCTGTACTGGCTAGCATACTTCTGGAGCACAATACAACTGCCCTTCTAAAGGATTAAGCTACATCTCCTGCAGAGGCACTCGGCTGTGATCTTGTCTACATGCCTCCAACCAGTCCCCTGTAGGATCATTTTGTTTGGGGTTTTCTGTTTGTTTGGACAGCAGATGGCTTCAGGCCTCTGTGAGCATGCTCCTTCCCACTTCTTCATCCTGGACTTCTGTATTTCCAGCATATTTTTCTCTGGCATGGTATCTCTCACTAATGTTGAAAGGTGATGTATGGATTTCCCTCTAAGAGTAAAACCCTGAATTAGGTAATGAGGTTGTAGATTTGCCAAGGGGCAAATCTCAAGCCTCTCACCATGAAACATAAAATTTTCCCCATTTATTCATCTACTTTGGTTTGGCTGTTTTATAATTTACAAAGCAGTTTCTTTGGCTTAAATCTGCTAATTTAATGGAAGACATGAATAGCTTTCATTTGATTAACAACAGAATGTCACACTGGAAAAATAAGTATTTATGGCCAAGCAATAGACCACAATGAAATCAAGGGTCAAATTGGACATACCTTTTGTTTAATGATCAGTTGAACCCAGTCAGTCAAATGCAAATGAAATGATAAATTTATTGAGTTTTCAGAATGACCAAGAAGATGCCTCAATAGTCAAGGCTTGTCTCTGTGCAAGATTGCTTTTTTTTGACCACGTGATGCACCAGTGAAAGTATTTTGGGGGTTTAGAAGCACAATCAGAAGCAGAATTCCCAATATCTAGCAATCCTTGTTTTCTCAGTGACTTTCTCTGACATCTCCAGACAAAATCCCTGCTGCCATAAACTAGAACCATCAAACTGCTGAACGAGACTACACAACCACGAATGTGACACACATACAACAGGGTTAATAACAATGACCTGATTGCAAAGATAAATTAATGCTTATTAAAAGCTTTTATTCTTAAAACTGCTGTTGGATTGGCCAGGCCACAGCATTTCTGTGAGCAAAAGTATATGCAACTGTGACACCTACGCTGTGCTTTGCTGAGAAAAGTTCCTCAGGAAACATCCATACTGACACTGGGACCAGCTTTATAATGACCTTGAAGTCTGTATCCACTGACCATCTGCCCTGAAAGTCTCTCAGCTTCTCCCTTGGCAGCAAGTCTGTCTAGGACTTGAAGTGATGCTGAGCTCCCTGCTCTCAGCTGAGGTTGGCCCCTCTCCCCACCTTTCCTGCTCATGTGTATAGAACTCACCTAGGCATGGCACAGCTCACACACAGAGCCACCGTGTCAGCCCATGACAGTCCCAGGACCCCCTGCTCTGCAGTTCCCTTCTTTGGTAACTCAGCTGCATCTTTGTGTTTTTTCTTAACAGCAGACAAGCCATTGGGAGAAGCAAGTAGCTTAGATGACCTCCCCTTGGTATGTGAGTTACAACAGAGAAATAGTAAAGTTGGTATTTACTGTCCCTTTTCTGCAATTTAATTTTCCAAATAATTCTAAGCTCTTAAGGTGCTGTGCAAAAGAGGGCTGCAAGCAGCTGCAGCACTTCAAAATGAAACTGTTTATAAAGTTGTGCATGTTTTGTGGCACTGATTTTAATACAAAACATTAGATTGACATCCAATCTACACGTAACATGAATTTGAATGACATGGGCATTTATTATACATTGATGTGACATATGCCAAGGACAGCAACAGCTCTGACTGACAACACAGCAAAAAAGGACTTGTGTTATCCATGTTTGATTCAGAATGTTTCCATCCTTCCCTATTTAGTGGTAATAATTCTGCTACTCATATGAGAAGATATTTTTGGAGTAATACAGCACTGCAAATTGGCCCAAGTGGCACTTGAGTCCATGGCAGAAAGAGCAAGAGGTCTTTTTAGTCTCTAAGCATTTAGAAAAGATAACATAACTAGGGCTCCAGTGAATTGGAGTTGTCAAAATTCACACCTAAGAGAAAGGGGGTGTTGGGCCTGTTGCCAGGAAACAGCATCTGGTATCACATTTCTAACAGGATGCATGCATATGAATGCAAGTGGGAGCTGCAGCATGATAAATCTATCACAGAAACTGCATCTCCTCACGTCTCCGTTGTGGCACCCGCCCATACGGACTTCCGTGCCCTCATTCCTTAACAATACTTTACTCAACAGCCAGAGACACACAGGCAGTCTTTTGTACGACCAGTTACAGGCTCATCTTCACAGTGTGGCCAGTGCTACAAGCTGTGTCCTGGGCCAGAAAGCAAGTTTGGCTTTGTTTCATTATTTTAACTGCCTGCACAGTATCTAACTTGCTCCCTGACTCAGTTTTGAGGCCACACTTGGACATGGTTTGAGGGACAGCACATGAAAGGAGCCGATCCTACAGAGTTGTGTGCACAAGACTGTACCAGAGCTTGGCTCCCACCATTTTTCAAAGTTCTCCAGCACTGTCCCAGGAGCCTTGTAACCTCTAATTTTCTGTGCCCTGAATACTCCATACATACTCCACAGTATGGCAACAAACTCACAGTATTTCAGTTACTGTGAGCAAAGGCACACACAAGAATAATTCTTTTGTATGGACAGTCTCATAGGACACTCAGGGTCAAGTGCTATGCACCATGGTCATGGTCAGCTAATCCACCCTGCTCTTAGGGGCAGAAGACATATCTGTCCCTTGCTTTATTCAGGGGAGATAGATGTAGACCTAGGAGATGGACGACAACAGAAGGGAGTAATACTGAAAGTATTACCCATGATCCAGGGCACTGGAATAGGTTGGTAGTGAAATTAGAAGTAATCACTCTTAACTTTTCCAAGACCAAGGAGTTTCTTTGTAGGACACAAATCTCCAGAATGTATTTGGGTAGAGCCAGGCAAAATTTTTACTGAAAATTCCAGTCCCTGGGCAGGCTCTCCACTCCTAGTGATGGTGTGAGCAGATGACCAAGGGCTGTGGGAACATCTGGTGTTCTGACAAGGTTCCCAGGACAGTTTTTTATGTGATACTGTAATTGCAATAATTAACATTGAATGAACAGTATATTACTGAGTTTTCATGAGTATGCAGAGTTCACCAAGTTATGAAACACACTCATTCAAGAAGTAAAAACTAAATAAATAATAGGATCTTATTCTGGGCACCCGTTCTATATCTGTGATATAGATATAGGCACTGTTTTCACAGACTCTGCATACATCCAATGCAGGCCAAGCTTCAGAGCTCTGTTTTAGACAGCATTCTGTAATTCAGAAAATGAAGACATGTTCTTTATTGGGTTTTTTCATTAATTCCCAGCAATATCTGTCTTTGTTCGAAAGTTAAGTGATTTTTCCAACCAGGTTATACTTCTTAGATATGTAAATTTCTTAAAACTTCAACTACCTGACAACATTTAAGTTAAGGCAGATTTAGGAACTGACAATGTAAAAGCCCTTACCTGAAGAAAGTAAGAATTTCTTTTTTAAAACACGGTGTTCCCTGTGCTTCCCCACTTAAGAGAATGGCTGCTGTATGGTAAAAGCAGGTCATGAAAAGTTTCAGTTGCCCAGGCAGGTGTTAGTCAGCAGCCTGCTGATTTCTCGGCCAAGAAAATCTAGTCTAGTATAAATCTAATGCATTCGAAAGTGTTACAGATCAATTTTGGTTTAATTTTATAGTGTTCTCAAGCTAACTTTTCTATAAAGAATAGATAATATACATTAGGAGCATCCTTTTAGATGTGTTTTTGAAGGGTTATGCTGTTTCATTGAAGTCAGTGAAGATATTTTTCACTATTTCTGGACATAAAAGTTTAAACTGGATCACACAGAAAGCAGCTAAATATTTTTTGCACTTTTAAACTACAGAAGCAAAATAATTTATTTGCCTGATAGCACTGTTCACTGGTTTTAGTATTCAGTCTTATATGGACTGATTCATTTGAATGCTATTTGCTGTGTTATTCATTACCTTCTCAGCTGTCTTACTAGAAGATTCCTAACACTGATTTGAGAATTCACTTAATATAAAAACCTGAAAGGAAATTTTAATGTAGAATTTACCTCTCCAGTGCCATTCATGGAGCTGTTGTCCCATGCCAATTAATTGTAACTGTTAAATATTCTCTTTTTATTCTGCATATTTACCCACAAGAAACTTCTGCAGATACAGAGATCTCATATCAGCTGAAGAAATCTGTTAAGTTTTCAATTTTGAGTATGCACAGCAAAAAAACAGGTGTATTGCAATTATAAAAAATGTCCAGTGTTCACTTTTCATAATGCATTTAGTAAAATATTTGGAAGTAATTAGTAATTGATACTTTTTTAATATACTGCTTTATTGGCAATTGTCAGCAATGATCTGTATCACTTACTACTGAGAAGTAGGTCGACTAATTTTCACTGCATAAGAAAATTGCAAATTAGAACAGGGAGCATAACAAGAAGTTATATGTTGTTATGGTAAGTAAATACATTTCCTTGTAGGCCTGTTAAATGAAAACAATAGCAGAGTACAGTTTACATATCTTGTTCCACACATGTTTTTATAGCCTGCTGTGATTTTTAAAAAATTGTGCCTACAATAATACTATTTATCAAGAGCCTTTTAATTAATTAGAATAATTCAAATTAATTATGAACATTTTCTTCTTTCAACCAGCCATACATGTCTGTTGCTTTGAATTTTCTGGTCTGAGTTCTGGATGGACAAGCCATATTTCCAGATCTTTACTTGGTTTTGGGTTATTTGGGCTGGTTTGTCTAACATGGTTAAGAATGTCAGAAGCAATATGTACTCAGTCCATTAGTTTGGCAACTGCAGAGAAGGCAACCATTGGAGACCTGGTCTGTGCTGGGGTCAGTGGAGTTCAGGTGTGCACAGAGACAGTGTATTCCCAGAGAATGGGGAGATAGGATTTCTGATGACCTGTTACAGGTTGTGCCATCCTCAAAAGAGGCTACTGTTTATATGCTCTTCAGCTAAAGCATTCCCAGCATCTGGATGTTTAAGAGAAATGGGACAAAAGGTGTTTCTCGGAGAAGGTAAAATAATTGTCTTCCAGAGGGTACAGAAGAACTTGAAATTCCAGAAGGAAAGCAATACTAGGAAGCAAGAATATCCCAAAGTGGGTAAAGCTCTGTCTTAAATCGCACTGTCTCCCACTGCTCTTATATCAGCAGACTAAAATTATATAGGCCTGCTAAGATTTTATGTCTATGTGGTGCTCATGGAAATGAGAGATTGACAGCAGCAGGACATGGTGACCTCTCAAATCAACATCATGTTTGAAGAGTTTTATTGTGTTCTGTGTCACTTCTTAAATAATGTAAATTAGCTGGAAATGCAAAAAAAAAACCAACCCAGTTCTCCTAACACTTGCCAATAAAAACTGCTTTTTGGGTAATGGTTTGGGGACTCCACTTGAATTGTCAGTACAAGTTTGGAATTGAGAACTCAAGTCTCTGGTTTACTCGCATAAACTTCTTTTTGCTTTAAATTTGTCCAAT
Organism: Acanthisitta chloris; assembly: GCF_000695815.1. Lineage (NCBI taxonomy): Eukaryota > Metazoa > Chordata > Aves > Passeriformes > Acanthisittidae > Acanthisitta > Acanthisitta chloris. The sequence continues at coordinate 36,603 of NW_008691711.1, read as the reverse complement.
GTTTAAGTCCTGGTAACTCTCAAAACTTGAATGTGCTCTACTGAAAAAAAATCTGCATATAAAGACAAATTTTTTGAGTCTCTGTTGCACAAGAGAAATACAAGACCTTAAGACCTAGAATCTCCTGCTGACCTCCAGGTTGTGGCTGCCTTGATAAGGGACAGCCTACAACTTCCAGTTTTGCAGTCTGAAATGCAGGATATTATTTAAAGCCTCACACACAGCTCTCAGCAAACTTCGGTCCCTTTGCAATGCTCTTGAGAGCCCATTATATGGTTTTGCCTGCACAAAAATTGCACATCATGTGTAACTTCACTGTGGTTGTGATGTGTCCAAATGGGGACTCGTTAGGCAATCAGAGTTAATTTCATGTATAACTTCAGGTAGGGTTTAGCTTTTATGTTTGATTCTTGGATATTCTAGTTACTCTATGTCTTAGCCAGATACTTAATCAAAAGTAGTCTTATATCCAGCCACAGAGTACACATAGCATGCCAGAAGCACTGTCCTATGGTTAGTACTGTCAAATAAATTCAGTCATTTGGAAAAGAGCATTCAGGAGGGTGGGAAACTTTCTGGATAGCACAGAATTATTTAGGTTAGTCAGCACTACAGAACACTGCAGAGATGTTCAATGAGACCTAATCAGCCTGCACAATGGCAGCCAAATTCAGCATTGACAAATAAGAAAATACATATTGGAAGGAACAGATTGAATTGCTCATGCACATTGCTGGGTTCTAAATTAACTGTAACAACTTGGGAAAAAGACCTGAGGGTCACTACGGGCAGCTCAATTAAACATCTGATCAATGAGCAGTGGAGGTTAAAAAAGCAAACAAAATGTGAGAATGTAGAAAGGATGGGATGGAAAACAATGAGAAAATTGTAACTGTGCAATTATAGACATTGTTGGCACACTTTCCCTGAATACAATATTCATCTCTGGTCAGGCCATCTTAAAATACAGAGTGGAAATAGAAGAAGCCCAAAGTTAGGCAATAGAAGGGAACAGAAACAAGGAGAAACCTCCATATTAAGAGAGATTCAAAAGATGAGAAGTGTTCAGTTGGAAGAGGAAATTAATAAGTGGGGACATGATAGAGAGATATAAAATAATTAATGGTATGGAGAAGGTCAATTGGATGCTCCTATTTACTCTTCCCCATAATGAAAGAACAAAGTGACATCCATTAAATTGAAAAGAAACAAATTTAAAACTGATAAAAAGAAATACTTTTTTACACAATGCATAATTAGCCTGTTGAACTCACTGCAACAAGCTATCATTATGCCCAAGAGCTTAGTAGGATTCAAAAAGGATTATACACTTATTTGGATAATGAGAGCGCCCAGGGATACCTTAGATAGGATAAAAATGGTTGGGGGTGGAGATGTATGAACCCTCATGCTTCAGGGCATAAACCAATCATTAGCTGTCTGGGATTAGGAAGAAACTTCCCCTACGAGCAAATTATTCAATAATTGTCCATTATGGGTTTTCTTGCAAATTCCACTGAAGCATCTGGTCCTGGCCACTTGCTGTAGAGACAGGGCACTGGACTGCTGATGTGATCCGGTGTGGGATTTACATTTCCCAAATTGCCACATGCACTTGCCGGGAGGCTAGGAAAGCCCCCTCTGTACCTAAAGGGACAGTTCTCTCTGTTTTGTGACCTCCTTGCTGCCTGGCAATTACTGTGCAGTTATTTATGTATTTATTTGTGTTGTAGACAGGACAGGATCAAGTTCCATCTCTCTGAGAGGACAGATTTTCCATCTGAAATGCATCCTGCCTGGCTTGTGCAGAGCTGTCTGACGCTAACATGTGAGAGCGTTTTATCTTTCAAAGTTTTGTGAAGCCTTTTGTGAGATTCACTGATAGTCAAAAGAGCATGTGATCCTACTGGAGTGTTATTATCTCTGTTTTGGTTTTTATTTTGTTCCTTTTGATAGTTCACTTGACAGATTTTTCTCCTTTTTTCCACTTTCTCCACAAGTGGGAAATGCATCCTGAAACAACATCTTAAGGTAACAGTATTCGAGTCTTCTATTGTACTGGTCCTATAACAATCCAGGTTACATTCTCCAAGAAAGGGATCTCAATTTATCTGTCCTGGTAAATCCGTCAGATACTCCAAGTTACATTCTGGGAGTGCCTTGCCCTTAGCAAAGTCAGGTAAAACCTGCCAAATTTTCCTACTGTGTACTATATTTAAAATGAGATGCCATTGAGATACTTTTGCATCTGTTTTCACTTTATGGTTTGTTCTCTGCCATTTACCCTGTTTTTAATTCATTCACTGCATCTTATGATCTAGTTTTACTATTACTATCTAGTTTAACTATTTTACTATTACCATCTAGCTTTTTTTACTATCACTTTCCCACCCTACTACTACTATCTACTATTTTACTATTACTATATAGTTTTACTATTACCATTATTTACTATCAAGTTTTACTGTATCACTTTACTACATGAAATTCTGCAACGGAGAGTGCCAGATTAAAATTTAATGCAGAATTTCTGCATTAAACCAACAAGGAGAGCATGTGTGACATAATGCAGAACTGGTACCATCCTTCTGGAATATCTCTTTCCTGCATTTGGAACTTACCAATTGACCTCTGGAACTCTCATCTACACACCTGTTTACCTATGGACAGTGCTGATAAGATCCAGTAGGGTCAAATAATCACCCAATGCAACCTAAAGTGCCTCAGTTAGTATATCTAAGAGTCAGCACCTTATTGTAAGTTTTTCTGATACTGTGACCTGACAATGTTGAGAAAAAAAGGGTAACAGTGCTTCAAAGACAAACTGTGGAGAAAGAAGTCAGTGGTGCAGAAAATAAAACAAAGTAGATTAATTTGAGGGAGTAAATTCTTAAACTCAACAGAAAAACAACTTTAAAATACATAATTGTTTCATTATGCTGCATAAAAATCATCCCTCAACCATGCAATTATAATAGTGTGTTCCACACAAGAGCTATGTAAATGTATTTAAATCCAGTTTATGGAAAACAGACACAACAAGTACTTGTAATAGTGAAATAGCTTTTATGTTTTAAATCCAACAGAACATTTGAAAGTTTTGTAAGCTTAGAGTTTCGAAAATTTGGAGTAAGGTTTTCATACAGGAAAAAAATGTTTTCCTCATGTGTAACTTATTAGTCTGCACTATTTGTGTGTGTATTTTAATGACACATTTTCCTTAAATAGTAATAGCAACCAACCTAATTTTTAAACTTTAGGAGCCCTTAGGAGATACATCCAGTGTTTATCAATCTACAAGTAGCAGATGCAATTTCAGATGGAATATAATGAAGAAACTGAATGATGAAGTTAAGTGCAAGGATCAGCACTTCCAGAAAGCCTCATGAACAATGACAACTAAGTTGGAAGCACAGTTTTAAAGAACTATATTCAGGGAGACCAGCTGGACTGAGTTAACAAGTGCTTTACAAGATTAATGCTAGAAACTTTCTAGTCTTTATGTTGAATTCAGCTGCAGTTAGCAGCAACCAAAAGGAGTTACTAGCTAAGAGCTCTGTCCCTTGTTTGGTCCAATTCCTATCACCGAAGTGTTCACACTGCAGAAATGATTGTTGTTTGCTTCTGCAGAGCCTCCAGCATGACCCAGAGGAGTCCCACATGGGGCTTCCAGCTCTGTTCATTCTCCATGCCCAGTCAATCTGTACCTATTGAGACTTGCCAGCAAGGATGCTAACCACTATCACTCCAAATGGTAATTTTTTCATGAGTCAATATGGTCCTCAAAGGGGTTTGTGGTGTAAAAGTCTCAGGTCTGTGTCTTTTATGGGGCACAAATGATGCTGGTGTAGAAACTGCTTTTACAGTGAGGATGCACTAAGTGAATGTCACTTCAGTGTAGTTTCAGAATAGTGTTTTTAAAACTTCATCCTTCAGACGAGTCCTCACAGAAGTTCAGGCCCTTCTTTAATGCACACTTGCACCAGCCCAGCCTACTGATTTTGTTTGCATTGGCAAAGATTTTTCCTGAAAGACACTCTACCCTGATCACCACTCATGCAGCCCTGAGAGCTCTCTTGTGCCAGCTGAGAATCTGGGCCATTATATGGTGGTGGGTTTCAGATTCTTTCCCAAGAGCTTTTTTAGTATCAAATGAAAATGTACAATTAAATGTATTAGAATAGATATAGAAAGAAAATTACATATAAGGGACCTGAAAATGCACTGTACAGGACTCTATTTAAAAAGTAGTCACATAAAGACCTACTGCTACAGCATATTTTCTTCATTATTTCTGCCTCATTGTATGCGAAACTATATTAGTATAATGAAGTGAGAAATAGTAGTATATTGGATATTGTATTTCCTGCCTAGCAGTTTTAGAGATTTTAGCTCAAGGCAAGAGAAAATGCAGCCTTTCTGCCCTGAAGAATAAACAAAAACCTGTTACAGAAATAAAAGTGTCAGTAAGAAATCATGTGGTCTCTCCACATGCATCAGTACATTTCTTACCGTGGTTTTATACAGACCTGCTTTGGGTTTAGTTTGATTTCGTTTGGTTTAGACAAACTCATGCTTCTTATACACTTAGGTGTGTGTTTCCCCTATATAAAGAATGGAGACATTTGGGATATAGAATAGTCAAGCTGCTGTTTATCAAACTTGAATGTCAGAGGAGCAGGGCACTGCAAAACTCCCTGCTTCAGGACTTCAGGTTCCCCTAGATCCTAATTAAGAAAAAAATTATTTCTTTTCCTATCTTTTCATCCCCCATGCTTTATTTTCCTTATTCTCTATTTAAGATATCTGATGCTTCAGAAACTGCTGTTTCTCTTCCTCTTCCCTCTTATCTATGTTCTCTTTGGTGTGCCATTAGTCAGTCCTCAGAAAAAGAATTCTTCCTCCACGCAAATAGTGAATTCTTCACAGTCTTGTCTGTCAGTTATTTTACTTAAGTAGATAAAGAAAGCTTACGCTATCAGGGAGAGTAGGATCCCAAAGCCACAGATCCCAACAATTGCATTTAGCAGTAGAAAGATACAATATCCAAACTTAAACTGACACCTATTTTACAGTAACAGAAGTCGTGTCAGTTACCAAGGTTTCTGAATTTCCTGATGATTAAAGGATTCCAATTTTACAGAAACACCATAAAATTAGACAAAATTTGTCAGACGAAAAAGTTGCTCCTGGTCTTATGCAAGAAGAATCGGAAAGGGCTGATACTGAAATAGACTTTGAGGGCAGTATGATGTAAGGGAGGTGGGCAGAAGTAATGGTTTCAGCAACGACTCAGCATCTCATGCACTGGCCTTGGAGACAGGGTTGCTGCACTCCTTAAAAAGGTGTGACTGCCATTAGCCGAGTGAGCACAGTGTTTTTCATTATAAGGCTCCTAACTTCTCACAGTCACCCCTCAAGGCAATGCAGCTCTGTGCTGTTCCAGTGGGCTGGACTGTAGCTCCCAGGAAGGATCTAACACCTTAGCTGTAGCCTTGTAAAGAACCATGATGCTGAGCAGAATCTGAATGGTCTTTGTTTTAACCTTCCTTTAGGAAGAGTTCTGATATTCTTACATGTCAAATGCACTGACTTTCTGCTAGATCTTGGGCTTGGGCAAGTGAAGGCAGTGTGCCTAGAAAGGCACATGGACTTAAGCAGCCCTTCAGCTTGAAAGCTCACTGTTATAAATAAGCAAGCAGTACTCAGAAGTCAGCAAGGCAAGTAGTCCATGTCATAGGTTGTAGTGAGGCAACTTTATTCCACTTCCATAGGAAGGTGTACTCCCAGTGTAACCTGCAAGAGGACGTCCCTCCTGCAGCAGGGTTGATGAGCTACTCTGGGAGATCAAGTGCAGTTCTTTTGCTCCAGCCAGAAACACAAAACCTCCAAAATAAAACAGAAGAGCTACTGAGCATTGTCACAGTACTGTGACCCCCAAGACTTGGCATTGCTCAGACAGTAGAGGGCTGGGCATTGTAATTTGAGATAACAGAGCTAACAGAGCCTCTCTGCCCCACCATTCCTAGCAATACTACTTTCCCCAGGTAGAAGTGAACAAAAAATGGTTGCAGCTTAGAGGTAACTTCTTTCTGGTTTTCTCTCTGGGCCTTGATGTCCACCTGAGCTGTTTTGTGAACCTGGGCTCCTTCAAAATTGCCTACCGATCTCTGGAAGTCCATCTCCTTTCCTTTCCAGCCCTCTTTGCCCTTCAGAAAGAGAGATCCAACAGTTGCTGGAACTGGATCTCCTCTACTTCACTTTCCTACTGTGCCCTTTATTCCAATCCAGACTGCTTCAGTAAGAAAGAAGGGTCAACAAGAGCTTCCACTGCATGGAACTGAGAACTGCAGTCAGTGTCATAACTTTGGGCAACTTAAAACAAAACAAACAAAAAAAAGGACTGTTCCTGCAGCTGGAAACCACAGAGAATTAGGGGTGCTTCTCTGATGTTGCTTTTCCCCTGCCATTTCTTCTACTGAAGTAATACCAAGATACCCTCACCCAAGGACTTCCCACTTATTGCTGCTTGAGAACGGGTTTGTGTTCTTAGAGAAAAGGAAAATTACCCTAATGAAGGCCAGTCTGAAGCCCTGCACATCTAACTTCATTAATTCTTCATTAAAACAGTTGCATGTCTTTCTTAACAACTACCTACTACATTTCACCCTCTTACAATTTCCTCTGTATTACGGCAGAGCTAGTAGTTACCTCACTGTTTGGATCTGCCACTTGCAGTTCCTTGGTGAATTCACAACATACATTGTACCAAAATCACTTTGGTTTATGTTATAGCCCAAACTAAATAAATCACTTTTAATGAAATTTCCCAGTACAGACACCAGTCTAATTCTACTTTTAATTGTCTCCAAAGGAGGATGCTACTTCAGCAGTTGCCTCCAAACTCCATGCTTAGCATATATCTCAGAAAGCAAATTTATCCTAGGGGTCAGATGATCAGTTCTGCTGGAAAAAGTGATTCAGGCTTCAGCTAAATCTTTCTTTTTTACCAAGAGCTGTACTGTCTACTGCATTTTCTTTCTGATAACTTTTCAAATTGTTTTATATGACTTTTCTATATTTTCTTCCTAACACAATCATTCTATCTTTGTTTCAGGGGTAAGGGCCATAATATATTCTCATGTTTGCCACAAGAGCAAGGCCAGTTTCATCTAAGATACGACAACCAGCATGCTTTCTTATCTGCAGAGAGGGTCATCTCTTGTGCTTAAGAATATGGTGCAAATGATTGTACCACTATATTGCTAATGCTTAAATCTACATTTCTATGTAAAATTAATTTTCTCTTTTGTCTGTAGTTGCAACTTGGAACGCTTTCCTTATATGCACTATAAAATGTTAATAGCAAAATTTAGTGTGACTTTATGACTGTGGTGTCATTTTTCTCAGCTTGATCAGCTCTTTCAAATGGCATCATTATGATCAAAGTTGTTTACGGTAATAAAGCAAGAATAGTTCCAATAAAATAGTAGGTGCCTTTACAGTTAAAGAGTAGCTGGCATTTAAGAACACAGCAGCCACTCATTCTGTGGGTGCAGAATCATACGAGTTCACAATATAATATAGTTAATGCATATAATTACAAGATTGCTCCCCTCAGGATTTGAGGGCATTGAAAGAGACAACAGGAAATACATTATGAATCTGAAAGGGGTAAAAGTAGCAAATTGCACATATTGACGAGGTAAGGAGCAACAACTATGTGTTGAAGCTTTGAAGTCTCCAAAATTGTGGATTATTCTAATGTAACATCATTCTTCACCAGTAATTTGTCACCAGATACTGAGTTGTGAGAATAAAGTGGTGACACTTTAAAGTACATTTATACGTATTTTACTAATGTTACATGATTAATAGAAATTACTTTAAAACTATGTTATTGTAGGTATGGTTTAACATGTGGGAACACATGTGGATGATGTTTCAAAAGATGTTTAATAAATGATGTTCTAACTACCAGCTATAAGCATTCATACTCTGGGACATAGGAAATATGGGTCTCTATGAAATCTTGAAAGAAATTTTGTAGCATCAAGAAGATAATCAGTGATGGTGATTTACACCTACTTTACCCCACATAAAGCAAAAAACTGAAGCTTGGGAAAGCAGAACTCAAGGAATGTAATGTGAATGAGATTTCACAGGATCAGTCACTAGCTGGGAATATCATGGTGGTATGATTTCACCATGGGTGAAATTCCAGGTCAGCAGCTGCAATGCATAAGTTGATAAAGAAAATAATGAAATCTTGTTCCATGGAGGGAAGGAAAAATATCAATGATTCTTTAGTGCAGCCCTGCCCAGCACTTAGAAGTCTAATGCTCACCTCTGCCACATCCAACTCCTGTGACCTCAGGTGAATTACCTACACCTTGTTTGTAGAAAATAGGTGGTATCATTCCTATTCACAGCAGTTTTAAGCACTGACACCAAACAGATTTAAGTGTAGGCTTAAAAGATGAGCTAGAGCTATTTTTCCAAATCAAGACCTTCAACCCTAGGATTCAGTGTCCAGTCTGCAAAATGAGATTAATATGTCCTCTTTTGCTCGTTTGTTTACCTGTATAATACATCAGGGTCCTGTATGTACCAACAGCCTCTACAATCTCTGTTCCCCTTGTCCAGAGTCACCTTTGATATGGTGCAGCTGTGTAACCTGCTGGAGAACAGCTCAGCTGTGAGAAAAAGCTGCAAGAAACATCAAGGGGGGTTGAAAGCTGCATCAGGACAGTAATAGTGATATTTGCGTGGTTAACAGTGATAACTGGCAAAGTTTGGATCAAGGTTAAACAAGTGAAAACTCACTTGGAATGTCCATACCCTTGGTAATAATTTATTAGCAAAGGTTTTACTTGGGACAGTAACAAGTAAATCCCAGACTGATCATTGCTCTCCTACAATGAAATCTGGTAACAGCACTGATTCCATTTGAAGGCTGTACTTCAAGATTGCAGTTCCCTGACAGAGAACTGAGGATGTGATTGATTTACATGACACTGTTTTAACTGAGAACACCATAAAATAATTCAAACCCAGTTTGACATCTTGGAAGACAACCTTATATTAAGAAATGTCAAGATTGTAGAGCAGAGAAAGAGAAGCCCATGATATATTTTTCCAATGAATCTCAGAAGGGGTAGGGATGCATACCTATAAAACTCCCCAGCAATGTGTTGCTGCACATTGTATCCTTGGAAAGGCCAATCAAGTAGCACATTATGTGGTACTTGTGAAATGTTGCAAGTCTTGGAATGAGGAGCAGAAATTTGAAACAGGCATATAAATCTGAGTCACCCTGTTAGGGTTGAAGAATTTTCTTTTATCTGGATTACCCTGCTGCTCCTGTTTGATGTTGAAAGGTGTTTATAACTATTAAACTGGGAATGAAAAATATAAGCCATGATAACGTGGTGCCATATTCACCCAGGAAGAAGGCTCATTGAGGAAATCAAAGTTATCTCTGACTCATGGGATGAGAGAAGACCTGCACCTGGATAGGGGCAGGATCCTGTGTTTTCACAGGAAGAACAGCCTTGCTAAAATGATTGCCTCATGTTTTCTGTTGGTAAACTACATCCCTATTACATAATTGATTTTTGAAAATGTACAGGGCTGCATTCTCCTCTTTTAATCTTATAGGAGTTTAATGCCTTTCCCTGCCTTTTAAAGCAGCTTTAATCAGTAGAGACTCATGTCTATAGGGTACATAACACTGTGGGAAGAGCACACAATGCCTAGACAAATATCATTATTTCTGCTTCATCCTTCCTATGCAAAGAGAGGACAGATTCAGTTCTGAGCCTTTTGATGCTCATTACCAGACAGATTTATACAAATGGTTGTCTGTACAAGTGGTTGGCAGTCCCACCAAAATCAAGAGAGTTGCAATGCAGGAAGTTAAATATACGTATAAATCTTTGCAAGATTTGGGTCATAATAGCAAACAGGCTCAGTTGCGGCATTCACTGCAGTGTTTTCTCATTTGCCTTCATCTCAGAGTGACAGTGCACTTTATATAGAGAGCTGCATTCTGGAAACTCTTTCCATGTAATTCATTATACTTTCAATTAAATCTACAAATCATTTTAATTAGAATCATTTCTTGTCTCTTTTCCATTATTTTGCCCAGTTCAACTTGCCCAAAGCATGAACATGGGATAATGTCCACTTTATAGACCAGATAGTAAGAGAAATACTTCGGGCCCTGGGATACTCTAGGGCATCTAAAATGGCACTAAATCAGTGTATTTAGAAAACTGGTCCCAAGGTTGCAGACAGTTAAGGTCACAACTGTACATCTTTCGGAAGAGTTATCCTCTTCCTATCCAAAGCCTGACTAAAGTTAGTGAGGAGACTCACATTTAAGTTTTGTTTTAAACAAAAAAAAATCCTCATTTAATTAGAAGAATTTTCCCCATAGAAACATCCATTTCACCTAGTCTTTGACAACATTTACATTTATTTCATTCAGTATTATTTGGAATGGCACTGGGGTACATTAGAGCTACAGATGTAGGTCTAATTAAATCCCTTTGCCATTCAACCTAAAAAAAAAAAAAAGGCAGGTAAACATTCTTCTTCTATGCATTGTCCTGATGCCCTTCAGCATCAGTCTGACATGTCTGTCTCTGTCTCACTGCAAGCATCTGGCAGCCCAGTGCTTTCTCCCTTGTCATAGAACATGCAGGATGAGTCGAAACATCCATCATCAGACTCAGTAAGTGCACAGAAGGAAACATATTACTTACAGCAACTCTTTGCCTATTTGTTGATAGCATGCTCTGTGTCTTTATTGTTTTTACCTCTGGTCTCTTGGGCTTCCCAAGTAGGACCTGATGTAGTTACACAAAGCAGTGAGAAACATACAGCTCCAAGAGCCATTTTGCCTTTCTCTTTGCCCTCCCCCTCTTCTGGTTTGTGCAGGGGTGGAGCAAAGGGGCATAATCCGATTAATCCCTTTCAGACTGGAAGGCTTTGCAATTTTATTACAGGACCAAATTATTTTGAACAGCTCAAACTAGAAATACTCTTTGATACAGAGAAAAGTATTTAAAAGTTTGCCTGCAATGCCTGGCAAGACCAGAGTTAGCCTATTTGAATAAGCCCTTTGAAGCTTGCAGTTGCCTGAGTTCATTGTCGTCCAGAGCTACAGTCCAAGATGACTGGAGCTGCTCCAGGCTTTGAGAACTTATTACAAGCACAGGTGAGTTGCTGTCATCAAATTGGAGTGTCCATTAAAACTTCAAAGGAGAGGCTTGATCTAAGTTTTCCTTGTCATAATGTGTAATACTTATTACAGAGAGATTTATTAAGCTTCTCTCATTTTATAGGTTGAACCTAGTGTAGGGTCATGGAACATATTAAGGTTTTGACCAACGGTAAAGAGCTGAAATTTTCATATTTTGCTATTCATGACCTTAGGACTACCTAAAATGGCACCACCTTTAATTCAGTGCAATTGTGCCTAAGCACATCTGTACTTTCCCTCTATTGATGTTTCAAGAGACAAAAAAAAACATGAGAAGATGAATGTTGAGTGGGTTTAGGAGGCATTTTAAAAGTCAGGCACTGTGCTAGGCCAGAAATGAGGGACCCTGCCATGTAAAATAGTCTTACACTCAGCTGGTAATGCAATAAATTGAGGGGAAAAAATACATCATTTAGTAAATTAAGTTTGAGTGTTCTGTCCTATCCTAAGTTCCTGTCACTTCTGCACATTAAAGACCTGTACTGTGTGCCTGAGAAATCACTGCTGAAACAGTGAGGTTTTGCACAGACTGTATTCCTGTCTACTGTGAGTAACATTACCAGCTGGCACAGCACAGCAAATCATCTTATTTTTCCTAATGGCACTGACCAGAACTACAAAGCAGAGAAGTGCTTATATTGCTTATGCTGGTGTAAATCTATAGTAGCTGATGGAGATTGAGAAAGTTTGTGAGGGCTGCATTTTCCAGCTGTACATTTATTTCATTTGACATTTTCCAGTCTGGAGGGTGGGCTTCATCTGGCTCAGAACAGCCCTGATTTCACCTAGACTGGCTGGGTGTAGTTAGTTTGGTTCTAGTCAAAGGAGCCCATGGCGTAGTAACGTTTTGCCTTCAAGGAGATTCTAAGATAATTCAGTGACTGTTTTTCTCTGTTAACCTGAAAAGTAGCTCTATGCGCAGTGTGTACCTCCTTGTAGATGTCTAATGCTTGTGAGACAAATAGCTTCATTGGGCTGAGTTTTCAGTATTTTCAGTGCTCGCTTGCCCAACATTTCAGACCAATACGAAAATTTTTAAAAAAAACTTAAATTGCTAGAAGCCCTGTAATGCTGTATCCCAAATCAGCATTTAGTGGATGGTGTTGTTTTCTCTGTATTGTATTAATACAACTAAAAGCAACATTTAACTATCAAAGTTGACTAAAGAAACTCACCTCAAACAACTCAAACCTAAACCAACTATATTTCTTCTCTTCTTTGGTTCTTTATGGTACCTAGAATAAACCCAATTACAAGGTTGTTTCTGCTTAAAAAACATTTGGAAGGGCTGCAAACCCCATCAGGTTTATGGGATAACCCCTTTATTTGTCCTGAGCTGCTCCATTCAGAGCAGGTCTTCTTATGGTAACAGAAGGTCCTACTTTCACCTCACATAACATAGGATAATTCTTTTTGAAACTCAGCTAAGTAAGCTATCATCACTGGTGTTATTACGGATTTCCAATAATATAACTATGAGCAGCACATGAGCATGAATTTGTGTTTTATTCCATTTTCATATGCAGTTTTCATGGTTTGGTTTTGACATTCTTTGCCACACTGGGAGGCCAATGGCTTGAATGTGGCAGGCAACAGGCTAATATTTGTTCTCCTGATATTTGACAGTGAACTGAGAACATTGTCCAAGTGAGGAGGTCAGTCTCCGAAAGCTTCCTGTAAAATCCATGTGGAAAGAAAGGCTCCTCTGGAGAGTGCCTGAGAGCACCTGAATTGGGCTTCTGCTCTGAACTGCTCTGTGCAGGGTCCTTTCTTCATATATAGGGAGATTGCCTTCCCCCCATATACATCAGGTGCCTAAATTTAAATGGAGTTGAAGGAGCTCCCTGGAAAATCTTATTTTGTGCATGAATTTTTGTGCATAGACTACATGGCTAGTAGGAGAAAGCTTTTTATTTAGGGGGGGAGGGTAATTTGGACTGCTGTACAACTATAGTTAAATCTTTTTGCAAAGAACAACCTTTTGCCTACTGTCCTAAAGAATTTATTTATTTTCATGAGTTTGTCTCAACCTTCAAGTTATTGTAACAGTTTTGTGTATTAAATATACAGTGTGTGTTAATATCACAGACAGGTTTATAACAGCATTATAACTTACACCATTCCCTCCAGCTTTTTATGGACATCTACGCTTCTGCATTAAACTACTGTAGCTTGTGGAATTTACAGTAGAAATCAAGAATGAAGCCTGATGAAAAGCCTTTTAAATTGTGTTGTATACATCCACTGCATCCACCTTGCAAAAGGACTAAAATGAAGAGAACTCTTATGTGGTAATTTCTAGCATCATATCTTAGCAAGAGTACAGGATTACCATCCTGCTAGACAAACCATAAAGGAAAAATGATTGTAGTACAGTAGGAAAGCTAACTTTTTATTTGAAGTAAAGTTTAATTATTTATGTTTTCTGAGGAAGATAAAAACAGAGTGGTAACTATGCATTCTTAGTTTAATAGAGGTCTCATTTCAGATTCTGCAGCATTAAAATACAACCAGTATATCCTATCTAGAAATATGAAAGCAGAAGAGACCCAATAGATAGATAGAAACAGGCAGACAAAGACATCTCTCCCTACCTCTGCAAAAAATAGAGCTAAATAATGAGGAATTTTATAATTACAAAGTTGTCTAATTATTACTGTACTTTGAAGATCTATTAATTCTTAATTTGAGAATTGCTATATAATTTTTAATGTAAGCTATATGCAAGTGATGGAAGTTCTTATTAGATTATCAACAAGAAAACAAAAGCCACAAAAAAAGCTGTGCTGTTCTTTTTACCTCAGAAATGCTCTGAATTTCTACTGAAAAATATAATAGATGACACAAGTTATACTTCACATTATCAGTAAATACTACCATAACCCCACCATGAGGCAACACAGGTTGTCATATCTAGTTACTATTTTCTTAGGAAATAAATGACTTCTGGTTATCATGGGCCGATGTGACATGACAGTGTAAAATCATATTCCAGTCTGTGGTGAGCAAGATGATAACATATGTCACCACTCTACTAAACCTGTGAAAATCCCTTGGAATTTCTATTTATTAAACCTCATGTTTGCCACTCTGTACAGTATATGGCTTCTTCAGTGGTTACAGTGCAGCACTGCTGACTGTTAATTGCTTCTGTGGATTCCATTTCCATAGCAATCAACCTTAAACAGACTGGTGAAAACTCTCCTTAAAGGAACGCTATGAGCTTTTTCAAAAGGACTAGTATGCTACTGAATTAGCTCAAAGATAGCCCTTTAGACAGATGTGTCACCTGCTTGCAGCCTACTAATTCCACTAAATTTAGCTCACAATTAAGGCACAGCTGACCCGTGTGAAAAGTCCATTACCTGCATTTAGGCTCTATTTACTTAACAGTTCTTGTGCTCTTTATCACTCTATCCCTCAGTTTTATTCTTCTTTATCTTACTACAGATGTTCTTAATAGGGAATTATCATCCCGAAGAAATACTCCGAGGAAAATTATGATTAAACAGTCTCAATGGAATAGATAGAAGCAATTCCTGCAGAACTGTCTTTGAAAAGTAAAGTAAAAAGCAAACTGAAAAATGTAACTCCAGAGTTTAGGACTCATGAGTTTATGTAAATGTCTAGTCCCTTTTTTCTCTTTTGCCAAACTAACACCCCACAGCAACATGCTCCACATTGTTTGAGGAGTATGTTTCCTGCTTTAAACTTCCCTGGGTGTTTGATAAGAGCCAGATCCTAACCATCCTTTTTAAGATACTATGTCATGGCTTTTTATCCTATCTACCGTGTAGCCCTTCTGTGAAGCCAGTTGTTCCAGTCTTTTCTTCTTATCCTCTGGCATTCTTTCCAGAGAGAACTCAGTTGTTTCTACTTTTGCAAACCTGTTTGCAGCTGATGACCAGGACTGTACATGGTGTTTGAAATGCAGAGAAATCTAATTTAATGACATAAAAGAGGTTTCAGTATTATTCTTCCTTCCTATGCCAAAACGTTCTACTATAGCTGCATGCCAAGTGGAGGACTTTATTGCACTCTTGACAATTGTCTCTAGGTCCTTTTCCTTTGATACAATTAATTTAGAACCCACTAAGGTGTAAAAATAGACTCTTTTTGTAAAACAAAACCCATCTTGTAAATTACATTAATTTGTATATATCAACACAGGACTTAATCTGCCATCAGACTGATCATTCACTAACTTGTTTATTTTCTTCCAGAGTTTCTTATTATGCTCTCCAGATTTGATTAACCTGAATAATTTTGTGTCACCTGCAAATTTTATCATCTCAATGCTCATCCCTTTTTCCAGTTCATTAAAAAAATGTATTAAACTATGCCACTCCTGATGCAGAATAGCAGGCACTTGATGTCAAATTCTACTGTGGTGAAAACTGAGCATTCATTCCTTGGATTGATCCATGACAAAAACTAAGTGAAGTCTTTTTTGTCTGATAGCTATGGGAAGTTTGTTGGGCATAGAATTTCTGGTTTTGTCTCCAGCTTTGTGTCAGCTTAATTTCTTTAAATTTTGTGAGGGTTTGAAAGGCTAGACTTAAAACATTAAGCAGTTTACCTTTATCCATGTTTTTGTGACATATTCAATGAGTTCTAATAGATAAACTGGTACAGGAATGTCCTGATGTACATGGAAAATCAGAAAGATAATTTTCTTTACCAGATCAGATTTACTTAAAAGTAGTGTTTGTATTATCCTAATTCTAGGGTGTATTCTTCTGAGACCTTTGGACATTTCCTCTTTTATTCCTCTTTATTTAGAATATTGGTCTGAAGGGGTTAATTGAATTCCTGCAGATTGTGTGGCTCCACATTTTTGTCATTTATGTTTGACAGGACACTCAGCACACTTGGAGTCTTGCAAGTCTTCATTTTCAAAAGCAAACAAGCAACCCGTTTCTCCACCTGACACGTAATTGCTCCCTAGGATAGTCTGGCAAGCAAAATCATTACCAGTACCGAGAGGCTAAGTTCCTTTTTCCTGCAAAGTGAGGATTTGCAGTTGTTACTTCAAACATAAAAATTCTCAGTATTTCTAAGTAGCAGATTTCCTTGGTTCTCTATCCCTTGAGAGCAAGTTATCAGTCCAGTAAAGGCCAAAGCATGGGCCATAGGACTACTCTGAAAGGAGCCAAAGTGCAGGCAAGTGTGTCAGGGCTACCTGTCTTCCCCCTGAAAGATGAGCCCCTGCTCTGCTGGTGTCCTCTGCCTGATGATGCAAGTGAAGTTAATAGCAACACTGGACTCTTCTGCTGTCTGAAACAAGAGGATTTTTCTGAAACCCAATGATAATTTGGAAAGTGGAAGAGGGAGTGAATAACTGAGGATAGAGGGAATTATTTGCTGACCTCTCTAAGATATCTTGGTTATACTTTATTGAGTTTGCTAGGGATTTAGTTGAGGGAGGTGACTGGAAGCTAAACAAGTTTCATGGATGCTCCCCTAAAATTGGAAAGCAATCCTCTACATTATATTAATATTTAACTCCATATCTTGATGCTCTGTAATTCCTGTAAAAGGAAACTGTATTATTATTTTCCCAAGAACATGAGTTACATTATATTATACATGGAATTAATATGCCTGTGTGGTAATTATGCAACATCACATTATGTTACATATACAGGTAACCCATGTTACAGATTTTTTCCATGCATTAGATTTTTTTTGGAGCTCTTTGAATACCTGAGAGCTCAATATGAAGAACAGAAATATTTTTACACAAAGAAGTCTGTGCAAGAAGTAGCCTCTACCTGGATTATCTGCCTTATACAAGATCACTGACAGAAAAATTCTCATGAAAGGGTGACAAAATGTATATTGCATTGTGCAAATGGTTTCAAGATATGTACACTGAATTTTTTTTTGTGATCTGATGCCTTAAGTTCATCTGTTCCTGTAAGGATAGGCTCAGCCTGGAGAAGACAAGGCTGATGGGGGAATCTCAATGTGCATAAATACCTTCAAAACTTGCAATGTTTTGATAGACTTAGAAAATTTATACCTAGTGCCTCTTCTTTGTGCATAGATTTAGTTCAATCAAACAGGTCCGGTAAAGAATACAAACTGTCAGAATTTCAAAAACATCAAATCTATGCACTTGTCTCTTGTGAAGAAGTGAAAGAAGTGATAAATTGACGCTTTACTGATTTGACCAGTGACAATTCAGTTCCTTGTCCCAGTGTAGTTAAATCTCCAAGACATGATTTTATGGGTGAGAATGTCAGAAATGCTTTAATAAGAACTAATGCCTCATTATTTTTTCCAGTAAATTTATAGAATAAGGTACTAATGAAATCATGAAACACTCATGCTCTTTTGTACAGACCTTTTTCATAATACAAGTGATGAAAATGTTTCAACTATGGGACTTAAAAGTATTTTTGAAGGAATCTTTCTCCCATTGTTGCATGCTAGACATGTTAGTCTTTAGGGTATGAAGAAGAGACTTCTCACATCTTCCAAAGCAGCATAAGGGGTGTCTTGGAAACAGGACACAACAGAGGCAGGAAATGTTTATGAGTTAGAGGAGCATGTGCCACCAGCACCAACTCAAATAAGAGGTATCAGACATTTCTGGTGATGAAAATCTTCGTGTAAGGTGAAATGGGCCACATTCTGTTTCTTTTGTTCCAAAGATGAGATGGATTTGAAAAACCTACTTGGCTCCTTGATGCAAGGACTCGCCACATGAGATAATCTCCAGCACATTACTATTGGCAAGCAGATCTTTCACCCTTTTTTCTCCATGCATTACAGAAAATATTAAATCAGTTTGGTGTCCATAAAAACTTTTGATCCTAGAAACAGCCTAGGGTACTATCATTATCTTCAGGAGAACCATTTGTAGATCTTCAGTAGGTAGCACTAATTTAATTTCTGTGCTAGAGAAAAAGTGGCTGATTTTCTAGATCAATATTTGATTGAATATGTTTGAAATGTCTGCAGATAAAGGCCCCTTTTTCTGGCCCAAAGAGTTTTTGAACCACAGAGGTATACTGTTCTAGCTCCCCTGGGATCTGACTGCAAGGAGGTCTCAAAGATCTGTTAGAAACCTTCCTGCTGTTCCTTGTGTTCTTCCAGCAAGACTTTCTAAAGGTTGAGATGAGAAGAAAGAAGATCAAGAACCAAAATGTCTTTATATCCATTTTTTAATCTTTCCTGGTGCTTCTCTTAACTAAAAATAATCGTTTATAACACCAGTTTACAAAAAAACTCCTGTAATAGGATCATGTGAAAGAAAGAAAAAAAATAGTGAGGGCCAGGCCTTCAGATTTGCCTTAAGAAGATGCTCCAACAACTTTTGCAAGCCATTGACATTTGAAGGGCTTTTCTGTTTCATGACACTAATTAAAGCAGAATATCAATGTGTCATCATCTTGAAAGCGATCTATTAAAGAGATATGCTCAAGGGTAGAAAACCAGGGCAATGGACACATGTTTTAGAACTTCAGAAGAAAAGTTGCCCAGTTATGTTAAACGCCTACAGAAAAACATGAAATTGAAAAGATATTCTTAAACAATGATAAGAGATGCGGTTGAAAAAAGTAGCATGATGTGAGAGCCTGCATCAATATATTCCATAGAAATTCATGCCAAATCCATGCATACACAGACATCCCCCTCCCTCAGCCCCACACAGAACAGTGCTGGAGCTTGTGCTGTGCAAATGGAGAGGTTTCTTTAAATTTCCAGGACCTAGAAGTACATTTCTCAGAAGGAGACAATGAAATATTGTGGATGGAAACTTCTTGTAGAATTGAGATAAGAAATGCATCTGAAGAGTAAACCATATTGCCTGTCTTGACTAAATGTATAGATTGATGTTACATGATTAACAGCACATGTGCTTCTACATAATAAAATCCATTCATCTTAACATTAAAACATGTTTTTTCTTCATAATATTCTACTTCCAGCTTTGATTTTATTTTTACAATAAGTATATTTAACTTGCTAATAATGTACATGCACTTTCTTAATATATAAATTAGAAAGAAAAGTAAATCAAACATATTGAAAGCCTGTGGTACCCTATCAGTCCTGATGATAGTTGTTCTTACCTGCTTCAGAGCCTAATATCAGTTTTCTGCCATCTTTATAAATATTGTATTATTTGCAGGGATCCAAGTCCCCTGCTTTAAAAATGCCTTTTCAATTACTCAGTATTTGAGCAACACTGCATACTACTTTAATTTATTTCACCGTGAAGTAAAACATATCCCTGTAAGTCAAAACTATGTAAGATACACCAGTAGCTGTTTTGTATGTCATTTCAGTGACCCTGGCAAAGACTTTCAGTCTTCTAATTTCTTTCAGAAGCAGCAAAAATGCACCAACATTTCTGTTCATCTCTTGGGAAATAGAGAAGAAAAAAATCTTGACCACTCTTGTATCTACCCTGTAATTTAGAAAGGTGCTCTGGTAACTCCAGTGCCTTGCATGTAAATAAATTGTTGATTTCTCATTACTTCATAGAAAAAAGAATTAGCAGCTTTGCCACCCACTATTTCTGCATCATACCTAAATGAATAGATTATATCAAAAACACCTCATCCAGTTGCTGTACCAGGTTCTGCTAACCGAAACCATAAGCCTCCAGCAGCGAAGTCAGATACCCAATAGTCTCTGCATGGATCAAAGTAAGCCAAACAAAATCTATGTTTTGTACCTGCTTCCAATATGTCTGGGAAGCACTGCTAATGAAAAATGAGGTTGATGTACCTATTGCACACTTTTGGATTATTGTTCACTACCATCAATCTGAAACCTAATGAAACAGAGACCACCTACAGTGGAGGGATATTGTGTCCATCTGACAAACTGCGTCCAATTTACTAACTGATGGGATGGCATAAGCTGCCACTGGTCATATGATTTTCAGCTTCTGATTGGTCATACATTAAGCATTAGTAATGGGGCAATGCCATTTCCACTATCATTCTCTGGCAAGAGTAAAAGTATTACAGAGTACACCATAATTCTGTGATAATGATAGCATGCAATGTGCTGGTTTCTCCCCACTGCGGACACAAAAATTGTAGGAGACTTGGCTTCTCCAGGCTGTCTTTATGGAATTAACAAAGAAATATGCTTGCCATGACATATATTGAACCTTTTCAGTGCCTTTCTGGGTAACTTTATGGGCACATGTGTTATGTATGTCACAACCAAACTCTGCAGGAAGAGATAAAATAGTGCACACTTCACACAATGGGTATAAGCAATGGGCAACCAGGCTCCAACCTGCACAGTACAAAGAGCTTTTTCCAAAGAAAAATGCTGACTCTCTAAATGGAAGACGCTTTAGTTTCTGCACCTGTTTTGCTCAGTATCTTGTTAGGCTGCTTCTACTTCTATGATATGTCATACTAATAGGGGGAAGCAAAACAGGGATAAATTATGAAGGATATTAGGTGATCCTCTTGTTATTGCTAGATGTGATTATTGCTTTTTCCTGCTTGGCCTCCCTCAGTGTACTCCTAACAGAGTGCAGCTTATTAAAAAGCTCTGCCGTTTAAGTTTTACTGGCATAATAACCAGCTCTCTTTTTATGGTTGTTCTGAAGTCGATTCACTGGCCACCTGTCAGTTTGTGAAATAAGTGTTAGTTTTTCCTAATGACTATTAAGATTTTTCATGGATTTTTCTCCCATCGTATCTCTCTGAACTTGTCCAGTGCTGTGTTCGTGCTCATGATTTATGCTTAGCAGGTGTTTGTATGCTATGGGTTTCTAAATGTTGGCTTCCTACTGTAAGAAAGGAATGGGAAGGTGGGAATGGGTTTATTACATTCTGTATATTGTTCCACAACTATGAAATGGATTTCCAGCTGACACTCTATGTGCTGCCATGTATTAAGCCACAAAACCCTATCTGTGTCGGCAATATACCAAGTAATGCAAGGGAATTCAGAGTGAAGACTGAAGCTCCATTATTAACTTGCTATGTTGTGCCTAGGTATTGCTGTACATATTCTGTGCTACGTACCAACAACACTGCAATAGGTAAACAAAAGCAGGTGAGCTCACAATACAACTTCAGGCTTCTCTAGAAGATTCTGCGCCTGACTGTTTTAACCAGACCTTTTATCTGTTGCTGAATTTTGGAAATCAGAATTTTATCTTTTGCTACTTAAGTTTTTCAACTTTAAAACATTTGTCAAGGCTATGTGATCCAGTACAAAATATCCTTAGTACAAATTATCCTTATCCTTAAGTATATAAATACTTATTGTGCGAATACATAGCATGCTTAACTTGTTTTAAATTACATTACTCACATAATTCTTTAGATCTACAATACTAAAAATCATTGCAATTAGCTAGATTAGAGCAACCCAATTTTAAAATATATATTACTTACCTGATACACTGTACGAGCTCTTGTCAGAAACCTTACAAGTGTCTGTTATAAATGCTTTTTGTCCCTAATTCTCACCACCATTATTCACATTAGAGAGGATAACTACTGCTGTGAAGTTGTGGATAGTTCAGCATTACTACCACCATAGAGATTGTTTTCAATCCTGTACCTATACTAACCATGGAATACTGTAGAAATCTTATCTTTCCTTGCCTTACCTGCAAAAGCTTCTGAGGCTGCTTCTGTCACCTGCAGGATCATTATCCAAAGCATCCCAAGTCAGCAAAAAAAACATTTTTGGCCTTCACTGGCCTTTGAGTTATTGTACATTTTTATATACTTTTCCAAGCTGGGGTTCATACATGTACAGCTCCCCTTTTTCCCCAAAACATCTCCTGCTTAGCCTATGAGTCATCATTTAATTATGTTCTCCAGAGGCTCTATTGCATTTTGGTCACCTTTTCCCCCCAAAGTTATGTCTTGGTTTTTTTCATGCTGGCTGAGCATGACTTGGGGCTTCCTTTTATTATTACACTCTCATCTTGTCACTCATGTTACCCAAGCAGTCACTGGAATGATCTGTACTTGACTCTTACATTTCTATAGAGTTGACATTTTCCTGGTGACTTTTGATGGCACTAGTATGCCATAAAGGGGAAGGTAGATATAGCTCAGCTTTCTTGAAAAAAAATGAACAAACCCAATACAAGATTCCGTAAAAACCTGCAACGGTTATCACACTTTGTACTGTGGGATGGCTTTGATTCACCTTAAAAGCATGGCTCTAGAGGTTTAAATCAGCATTTCACTTGAAATTAGAGCCTGCTATAAAGAAGGAAGTCTTAACAGCAAAACCACTACACTTCATGGTGTTTGCAGGACTCTATCCCAACAACTAAAATAACCTTTTGTCTGTCCTTTGAATGAATTTAGTTACTGGTCTTTATTCTTCAGCTATTTAGTGTGTTTGGAAGTTGCAAGGCATACAATTTTATTTATTACGTAAGTTTCATATCATTGAGATATACACTACAGCTAAGATTGTCTGTCATTTACCAACAAAAGGTTGTTATTTTTTGTTGTTAAGTGTCTGCATGCTACAATGACCATAACTCTTCTGTTTCCTTGTCTCCTCTGCTTAAACTTCATAGCACTTACCAGATAATTTAGAAGATCTTCTGAAGACTGCTGCTTATCAATATTTGTTAGCTCCATTTTGTAACTCTCATTTGAGGAAAGTGTCATTTGATTTATTTCTTTATTTGGATATTTACTACTCTATAATAAGAGTACCCAGTCAATGCTCTGAGCTCTACTGACAAGCTTTTAAAAATATGCACATAAATAAATAGAATTTCCAGTTGTCAGAAGACCCATCAGAGAGTCCAACAACAAAATAGATGTAACAAAAATAATTTGTCCCTACAAAGTGACTGATAGTTCCAACGACCTCACTGGAACAGGAGCTGTATGTCATTACCATAGAACCATACTGACATCACAATCCCTTCCACCTGTATTCTTATAGGATAGGGAGAAAGAATGGGCTGAAGGTCACAAAACATGATTTTATAACCTGAGGGAAGGCACCTTTCTAAGAGGGATGTTGTTAATATTTGTAAGACAACTTAGGAGAAAGAAATCTGGATTTAAGAGATCCTGATTGCATCACTGTAATTAGTCTTAATCTGGTGCATCAATTTCTGTGGATTTTTCCCATGATTTTATTGGCTTAAAAAGAACACAGCCGAGCTTATAGTAGGCCTAGTCAGCATTATAAGAATACTAACACAAACTACCTGCCAGACAGAATCACACACACGTGTGGGTGTGTAAAATCTGAATTCTGGTATTGTACTGCAATGGAATCCTTTTTTTCTGATAAAGTCTGCAACAATGCTGTATAGCTCTTGAGAGAGAGACTTTTTTTTAAATATAGTTTTTAAATCACCTTCCTTTTAAAATGCTGCTAAGTGTGAAATTAGTGGTGTCCCTCCAAGTGCATGAGAATAATTGTCAGTAATTGAACACAGTTCGGGGGCTAATTATATAAAAATTGATATTAAAAGAATACTACAGGATTGATTGAGTTTTGCAGTTCACATTTAGTTTTCAAATTACTAGAGTTGAAAGGCTGTGGTAAGAAACAATAAAAATCCATTCGAAGCTCCTAAAGCAAATTAAGGTTTACTAGTCCTTTGAAAGACAAATGATCCAAGTGAGGTAATGTAGGGAGGACAATAAAAATGTTCTTGAAATTTACCATAGATTTAAAATACCAGGAGTTTTAAGATGACATATGTTGAACACATTTCATTTTCCCACCAGATTTCTGTTAAAGCAGTTGAGGTTTCTGTTTTGATTTGTCTTTAAAAAGGGAAGAAATGCTTTCTTTAGGTGTATCAGCTCCAGAATTTTGTTGAGGATCCAAAAGAGCCAGTACATGCTGAGGTGTGAGAGGAGCATAGGCTGTCATGACCTTGATCTATGCTTTTGAATAGAAGCAGGAAATAAAGCTTTTGGGAGAACTTTTAAACACTAATATAAAGTGTCCTAAGTAAATGGGATCTTGGTCATGTAGAGCATAGGAACTTACCACTGTTCCTCATGCTGGAAGGAATTTTGCAACCTCAGAAGCAGTTGATGCACTCCCAAATCTTCCTGGAACTGTGAAAAAATAAGAAAAAAAGGAAGAGAAATCATGTATACTGTTGCATGTAATATGCTCAGAGGGTTTCAAGATCTATTGCATATTTGATTGCAATCAGAAATTGCTGGGAATTGTTGAAGTCAAATAAACATTTATCTATCCCAAAAATTTATTGGAAAGAAGCATTTCCTTTTTAAACTAGTGATATGAACACTAGGTGATACTTTGAACATACATATGGCAGTGTTTAAGATGTGAATATTCTACTGATGGAACATTCAAAAGGAATGAATCATGGAACAATTCCAAAACAATTTAATTTGGAGGGTGCTTAATTAAAGCTTCTAAGTATTGTAAAGAAGACAATACCATAATCAGATTTATTTTCCTGCAAAAATATCATCCTATCTTTATAAAAAATTCTGGAGAAGGCTTGTAAGAATGACTTCTGATATTTTTCTTGTAATGAAAAATGGGAAGTCTAGGAAAAAATTATTAGAATAACATTTTAAATAAATATAGTCTAGATAAGGACAAAATAAATATTCATGTAAAATATTAAAAGATATGATAAATTTTGGGTTTCATGTAATTGTTTGGATGGTGAATATCTTGTTATCATTTTACAGGATTATTGGATCAAGTAATTTGGATGGTACAAAAACAGTGAATATTTACATTGCTAACAAAAGTATTTCTAAATGAAACAGCAAGCTTTGGAAAAATAACCAAAATGTATCTGAGTAAAAAAATCCATTTCCTTCAATAAAGACAAAGTTCAAGGCTAAACAATTAAAAAACCTCCAAATAAAAATAATTCCACCAGGAGGAAGAGATATGAGGAAAGACTACATAATGCTTGTAGCCTCTAAATTATCATAAGTAAGGAATCCAGAAATAGTTTGTGATACTGGGAGTAAAACAACATGCAATAGTTTTGCAAGTTGTGTGAAATGTCACAGTGGTAAATACATGCAAAAGAACTAACAGTCACCCAGTGCTCAGACACTAAAGTACTAAATATGATTCACTAATGAGCAGCTCAAATGTAAAGGAGATGAAGTCAAACAGTTCATACTAGGAGGAGTTGCCACTAGTTAAAGTTACAAGCAGTGGAAGAGGAAACATGCTTAGCTGTAACAGCCAACTTCAAATGCATATGATTAAACAATTCTGTCTACTGAAATGGATGTACAAACTACAGTTAATGGGTCTGATGAAGTCTTTAATGGAAAGGGATGCATTAAATATATAATATATGACATTGCTATAGGCCCCAATGTGCTGTCTGAAGTAGCTCTGCCACATAAAATGCAATTAACTCTGAAACACAAAATAGAAACTGAACTTCACCAGGTGGCTCAATCATTCGGAGTTAATTCAGACACTACTGCCTGGGTTAACAGTATGGTCACTGTACTAAAACAACAAAGGAAGTTATGAGAACTGTAGAGGTAGGAAAGACAGGAGTAAAGCAGTCAACTTAAAGTAGTTCCCCAAAAAGAGCAGGTGAGGGAATCACATCTAGACTCCCAAATGAATGAGAGCTTTTAGTGTGAGATGTCAGCCAAGGAGCCTGGCAAGTCTATAAAGAATTTGTTCCTTCAACTCTTTTTAGAAGAGGTTTGCAAGAATGAGTAAGTCTCACAGTGCTGTCAGCATCTGATTTTTAGGAGTATCTTGTTGCAGATTTTGAAGGATACAGACAGCATGGAAGCAAGTCATCACTACTGTCCTGCTGGGCAGTGAAGTTCAGCTCCCAAATCAGAATGTTGAATTTCTGTAAAGGAGAAAGAATATTAGACTGAACAGAAAGACACTTAGGTAGAAGAAAATAGTATTAATACCTCAATTTTGAAAAATTGGTGAGTTAACTGTAACTTTTCTATCACTGCCATTTTAAAATATGCTTAGCTGAGATTTGAATGTTAGATTCCTGCAGGAATGTTTCCTGCTGTGAATGTTGCCTTCTCTTTAACGGCCTTAGAAATATGAAACCAAGGTCAATCTGAAAAAAGATTTTCCTTAAAAATAATCTTTTCTTACAAACAGCTCACACATATTACTGAGTAGTAGAACTTAACTATAACATTACAGAGTTTCATTAGAAAAATCTGCAAGCTTTCAATAACTTCAAGGCCATGTAGTTTGAAGAAGCAAACCTCAAAGATGAGCCTCAAATCCTAGTCCTTTTCTATGACTGCAGTCTTAGCAAAGCCCCTCCCAATTTTCTTTGTGATCTTTCATGATTTAATTAGAAGCATCTTTTAAAAGTGCCTTTTTTTACTATAGTAGTATAACATCTGCATTTTCAGCAGTATGCTGTTTAATCAGATTGGTTATAAAGTAAAATTCTTAGTACTTAGTGTAATATCTTGTAGAACCCTTGTGTTTGGGCTTTTAGTTTCCCTGACTCATCATCTTATATTCTTTCATCAACATTTTAATAGCCACTCTTAAAAATGTAATTTGATGGATAATTCTCTAAACCTGTTTTAGTTTTGTTGTTTCTTTTAAAAGTTACATCTCTGCACATGTTTCCTTTCTGTGATTACTGCACCTGTAAGTAATTTCAAGCATTCAAGCGTACAGACTTAAACCCAAGGCCAGCATAAACTCAGAAGGTGGTAGAGTTGTGCTAGGTTATGTTGTGTTCTGATTGCTAGGTAAGAAAATTTTATCAGTGTCAATAGTTTCACTTTCAGCTCTAATTGAAATGTGCTTATTTATTATATATATCTACTATTATATATCCAGTGTATGGTATGTAGTGTCATTTGTGTGTAGACAACCGAATCCTGCTTTAAACCTGTGTTCAGTCCCTATGTGCTTTATTGGATCTACCTCTTGCTGTCCATGGTTTCTGTCTCTCTTTCCACATAATTTAGTCAGTGACTCTGAAAATCAACTCTTTGTAGCTATTTTGCAGCAGATGAACTGGGTAGAGCATTTATTCACTTAATTCTTTTCTACTTAATTTGATTAAAATAAAAATCCATACAGTAAGGTGAGATACCTATGAATTTAGGATCAGAGTCTCTCTGAGGATAGCACCTACTTAAACTCACACCTGATCTGGACATAATCTTTATCTTAGATGTTTACCTAAATATTTTTCTGAATGACTCACCATTCCTGAATATGGGGGGTGAATAGTCTTATTTATGTCAACTGGACTGTTTAACATGAGCAGATATGCCACCCTCTTGCTTGCTGAAGCAAAATCTTTAAAGCACTTGGGTCCTTGAAGCACCATTGGACTGAATATATGCTTTTGACCCACAAGTGATAATGATGAAGCCTTGTTTCAAAGGTGGAAGGACTCTGTATTGCAACTTACATTACTAGTTAATTCTTTAAAAAGTAATAATCAGAGCCATTGTCTGAACTCAATTTCATGACACATGACCAAATCTGAAATAAAGCTACTGCAGTGGGTTAAAGTCAGTGAACTAGATCAGATTTATATTGGCTCAAGTGAGATCATAAATTGGTCTTGTAATTGGATCTTTAGTTTTAAATAAAACATTTGCAATTGGCTGTTCTGCCCAGAGAACAGACAACTGTATCTTGACAGAGTTCTGAACCTATTAGAATTAGTTAGAAGAGAGTGCCTAGATGATGAACATCAAATTCCATAAAAGATAGAGAAGTAAAACTGGAAATAGGAAGGTGCTGAATTTGAAGCAGATTATCCTTAAACTTCCATCTGCATTATCAGTGTTTATAGACCAGGAGGAGTGTGAATTTAAAGTAAAATATGTGTTGATGAGGGTTGTGATGTCCGTGTCACACTTGTTTTTTCGTATTATTATTTAAGAAAAGCTGTAGTTGGGTTCAATTGACTGAATGGCCATTTGCAGCTGGAGTGCATTAGATGCATTTCAGCATTTTCCACTTCAGTTTAATCCTAAAGGAATTTGGTTCATGTTCTTCAATAGCACATCATGATGTGAATCAAAGCACAGAACATTAGGACAATCAAAGATTCACTTCAAAAGCACAGTGCTGATCTGAACTAAAATGGCACTAAAATGGGAAGAATTCCCAGGTAGAGAGAGGTATTTAAAGGCTTTGCTGAAGATTGTTTATACACTCAGTGGAAACTCTTACAAAAATGCCCTGAGTGAATCCTCTCTGCATTCTTTACTGAAGTGGGAAGACAGGGCAAGAAAGCCTGTGAATGAATTGCTTTAAACAAGGAGATAAAATTATCTTGTCAAGATGAAACTATGGTTTTTATACAGCTAAAACTAATTATGTAATATGAGAATGGTATATAAGACATCTCAGGACTGAATTTCTCCTAAAAAAAATTATTTGGAAAGGACTTACTGAGGAAGGAAAGGACTTACTCAACTCTCCTGCTGACCTTTAAGAGAAAACATCAGTTGCAATGTAGATACTTTTAGCCCAAACCAGCTAACCTGGTTAGGTTAAGGGACAAAATACAGGTTTGCTTCCTTGTACAAAACATCTTCCATGTTCAGGGCAGATGAAAGATGAAAGCCCTTTCCACCCTTTCCACAGTTCACCTAGATGGGCTAACAAGGTGTCTTACAAGTCAACTTGCAGAAGAATCCTATGTTAGTTGGTAATAGATCATCTTCAGGGCAAGGCAGGAACTGAGGAATCCTTCAAACATATAAGGCTTGACAGTGAGGATGCTCACATACTGACTAGACTGTCTTGCCTATGCACCTGTAGCAGCCACCTCAGCTCTGGATCTCTACTTTAGAGTTTTTCTGGAAAAGGCAACTTAATCTGCTTCAATGGCCTTCATCAAGTATCTCAATCAACCTGGATGACTTTGCCAGAAGCAGAAAGATGTATTGTGTTCCCTCCCTTGGACTAATCAGCCGAATAAATGTTTTTTGGTACAGAAGGAACAGTCAGGTCAACAGTGTCTTCAGCACTTGCAACCAGTGCAGCTGTCCTTGAAAGGGGTGTCTGTCTGTCTGTCTGTCCATGGCCTCACATGGGGCCACAAATCTGGGAGTTAACTGCACTGCAGAGACAGCCTAAATGTGATTAGTTCTTTTGTTTAAGAATAAACTGACTCTAACCACTGCTTGGGCAAGACAAGAAGGCAAATAACTCAGTTACGTTTAGAAAAATGGCTTTAATGAACAGGAAAATGGCATTTAATCTTTTGGTGCATCCTGCATTTTATGAGTAAATTTCATGGGAAACTGTGTAAATGGAACATAATTATTTTTAAAATAGAATCCTTTGTTATTAGCTACATAACTGTCATGTGTACATAAAGCACCCTGCTGTACCAACAAAGGACTGGAAAAGTTTCCTGGAGAGTTTCTGCTATTGAAAGAATAAAAATTGAAGCAGTAGGGTGAACTTTTGGTTCACAGATTCAAATGCTGAATGTTAAACCTGGCTGAAAGAAAATCACTTTATTCTGATAACCGGATTAGTTAGAACAAAAATAGAGAAAATTAAGAACTGAAGAGCAGAAAATTAAGGTGGAATGCAATTTAAAGAGTAAGTAGATGATGTAGGCTTTCATTTTCATCCCCCCTAGTGTCCAGCTAATTAAAATTACAATCAAAATGAAAGTCTAAACTTGTAAATATCTTTAGCTAATGATTTTGTCTTTTTAATCATCTTCACATTCAAAGACTTTATTTTATTCATTTAGAGCTTTACAATAAAAGGAAATTGTTTTCCTCTAGTAAAACCCTTTTAATTTTCGTTATCTGTTTCTTTTTACATCATACATTATGTATTTTTCTCTTTTCTTTCTAATTTCTGCACAGTATTCTCTGCTCTTATAGTCTGTGCTCCTCTTAGGCATTTACTTAAAACTGTTATAGCACTTTATTACATTGAACTTTATAATGTAAACTTTTTGGTTAGTGTAAAATCACTGGAGTTGCATCTACTGGCTTGAAAACTAATCTAGATGAACTAACTTTATAAGGTCTATATAAAGTGAATTTTTAAGCCACTGATCACATAATACTTATTGTTCTGTCTGAATTTAAAATTTCAGCTTCTTTGTTTCTCAGACAAATAATGGACTTGCCCCAATTTATCGACTGCTGTTTGTGAATAATGGCTTGTTTTTAATGTGGGTTTGAGGCAACTCCTTTAAATGGTTCAAGAGTTAAAAGTAATTAGACATCCTTAATGGACTGTGTAGCAAGAACTCATGTTTCTCACCTTAGTGTTCTAAAAATCCTGACCGTTTTGTTCTAAAAATTAGAGTTTGCTATGTGTGTGCTTTGCACTTCCCAATAATGTGGGAACAGGGAGTAATTTTATCATTTAAAAATGCAAAGTTAGGTCCTTTTTGTTCTACATGCTTATTTCACCGTGAAATTTATGAAAGAACACATTTTGATTTGCTTCAAAATTTGTTTTTACTATGTACTTTTTCTAAACTGTGGTGAAGAAACCTTGAAAATGATGCTTGGTGATACAGCGCTGTCTTAATGACTTCCCTCATTTTGGATAATAGGCATTTAATTTTATTTTTCTATACAATATTGACTTACAGTGGGCACTAAGGTTGGAACTTAGCCAGTCATAACCATATACTCTAACACAATACAAACACAACTGGATGTGGCAGTTAGTGCCATGGTCAGGTAATCATGGTAGGGTTGGACTCGTTGATCTTTAAGGTCTCTTCCACCCTGGTTGATTTTACTATTCTATGATTCTATGATTCAGTGTTAGTTGCATGATCTGAGGATTCTGAAGTGAATCCTAGCTGTCAGACTGGATTGTGAGCTATGCTGAAGAGAAGGGTTTGTATTCCTATGGTAGTTAGAAAATTACACAAACAGGAAATGCCACCACCCAGGTCTTCAACTGTGCAGAAAGGTGTTTCTCAAGTCTCACATCTGTAATGACTGTTCTGGATACTTCAAGTCACATGTCCACAGGAGTTTCTGCTCACATGCAAACAGACCATGGATGTGTTTGCAACTTCTAACAGTTTTTTACCTACTGGGGAAGATTTACGGTGTCAGTCATCACTCTGGTGTCTGAATCGTCTCCAGGTAAAACCTATCAGCAGCACAAAACCCCCTCAAAGCTATCATGAAATACCTGACAAATGTTTTAGGGGTTTTCAAACCTTCTAGCTGGAGGAAGATATATTCATCTGTTAATCTTTGCTTTAATTTTCTTGGGAACTAACAGGAAAGAGCAAGTTAGCATTATATGCCTTTTGTCGCAAGATAATGATTGGGTTTATACTGATATATATATATACACACATCTCCTGAAATAGTCTCGTTTTACACTGGTAAAAGCAAGGCCAGATTTTGGCCCAGCATGTTTTGGAATCTCTAACAACATACATTCCCTAGTTCTGAAAGGCAACTTTCATCTGGCTGCTTGGAAGATCTCCAAGAGTTTGTGCTCTGCAAGGTTTGAAAGGGATTAACTGCATACTCTTGTGCCTGTAGAATCAATATAACATATGGATTGGCCTCATCTTCTAGAGTTGCCACTGACTGCAAAGGGAGTATTTGTACAACTGGGGGAGATGTAATTGGGCTTAAAGGCTCTGTGTTTTTTATGTGCAGAGTTAATTTATGTGAATGCATTAATGTTCATACATCAGTCATTTTGCTGGGTCATCTGCCAAAAAGAGTGCCAAGATTGTGCCTATACATACAAAGATGAACATGAGCTTTGAGGGCCCTCTAGCCCCAAGACATTTTAAAATAGCCAATGCTTACTTAATAATTTTAAACTGTTATTAGATCAATCAGTGTTCTTGGTTTGGGTATTGGCATATGCTTTCTGATATTAAAGTTCTTAAATACAGAAGAATAATTGCATTCAAAATCATCAGAACAGAGGGATTTTCCGCTTCAGGCACCTTTGTGAACAGCTGCACTGCTTTGTACTGAGGGGTTATGATGGACATGTCCAGAGTCTCCATATGAGTTTGTGAACTATTAATGATGCAAAATGGTTTTAAAATGGCCAGAAATAAAATTTCATTCAGCGTAAAACAACTCCATGCAAATAGAATCATAGAATGGTTTGGGTTGGAAGGGACCTTAAAGTTCATTTCATTCCTCCCTCCTGTCATGGTCAGGGACACCTCCCACTAGACCAGGTTGCTCCAAGCCCCATTCAACCTGGCCTTGAACACTTCTGGGTTTGAGGCATCCACAGCTTCTCTGGGTAACCTGTGCCAGTGCCTCACCAGCAGTAAAGGATAGGATTTCTTCCTAATATCTAATGTAAACCTACTCAGACAGAACAGGCTTAGAGTCAGTTTGAACCCATTCCCCTTTGTCCTGTCGCTACAATTCCTAATGAGGAATCCCTCTCTGGCTTCCTTGTAAGCCCCTTCAGATACTGGAAGGCTGCTCTGAGGTCTCCACAAAACCTCATCAAGAAGTGTTTTGTAGCAAGAATTTCTTGTTTCCTAATATCTAATGTAAACCTACTCAGACAGAACAGGCTTAGAGTCAGTTTGAACCCATTCCCCTTTGTCCTGTCGCTACAATTCCTAATGAGGAATCCCTCTCTGGCTTCCTTGTAAGCCCCTTCAGATACTGGAAGGCTGCTCTGAGGTCTCCACAAAACCTCATCAAGAAGTGTTTTGTAGCAAGAATTTCTTGTATAAACAAAGGAAGCAGTACATGTGAAAACTGTGCCAGCAACTGGCTGCGGCCTGGGAGGATGGTGGTTCTCACCTCTGTGCTCTTCCAGCTTCTGATTTAACATCTTGTTTCCAAAAAGGGTGGTTTGGCTCATGAATGTGCCCTCCTGATGCTTTCTTCATTTCAGCTCTGGTGCTTGTGTCACAGCTTCATCAAGCCAGGCCAGCCTAAAAGGAATTAATTTAGAAACCAACTTGTTTTTCACCAGTGAACAAACTGTCCCGTTGTACAAGGGGATTTATTGAGAACCAGGGTTAGCATAAGCGAGAAGCTGCAGGGCCAGGGAAAGGAAGAGCACAACTGTCCTTGATAACAGCAGTGAGGCTTTTGGTGGAAGCAGTAGTATAATAAACCTTTTACAGGGAACAACCATGGCCTGCTGGTTTAGTCCAGAGAACTCCATGTAGTCCAAATAGCTGTTGGTGTGTATGAGCTGTGTTTTCAAACAGTGGAAAACTGAAGCTCAAGAGAAGGAAACTCCTTCACTAGCTGAGGACAAGGTTGAAGTGTTATTTTTTTGTTTTTCCAGGACCTTGGTTAAGTTTCAGTGATTTTTCTGTATGTACAACTTTGGTATAGCTTTCAGGCATAAGCAAGTAAATTTACCTTTAGTAAAAAAAAGTACAATTGCATAATATCCAACATATTATTTTGATATATTTAATTATGAGTTCTTACATGCTTTTAACTATTAGTAAGGGCTGGAATTTTTAAACTGTTTTATGGTGCATTTTGTGAGGCCTGTGAAGTTGTTCTCTGTGGTTTAGATCTGCTTAAAAGACAGACAAGACCACACTTGAAAAATATTTAGTATACTTTTCCTTCCAAACAACTACTGGTTTTAACACCAGGTTTTGTAATCACTAGGTAGATGAGGAATCACCTCAGCAGAGAGGTGCTGCTGTCTGAGATAGAGATGTTTTGTACTGAAAAAAAACCTAAACTAGGAAAGTTTAAAAACACTTGATCGATGGCTTTTCACTCTTTGTAACATTGACCTTCAGTGCCTTGAAATACTATAGTAATTTTTCAATTTGCTATTATAAAATCCAGATTTCATAAACGTATTATTATCTTTCCATTATGATTACTTGTTCCCTCTAAGGTCTACAGTGCTCTTCTGTAACATCTAAATGGAAATGGGATTAGGATGAGATTCTGCCACTCAGGGGATTTGTGGGAAAAGGTGGGGATATGCACAGAAAAGGTCATTTCTTAGGGGTGAGATGAATGAAATGACACAGAGTTATGAAAAAGGACAGCAATAACAGTATTGGCCATTTTGCATGGGTTTAAATTGATTATGTTGGAGACACTAATGATGGAGAATAATGCACTGTTATTTTCTTGCCTTTCATAATATCCTTAAATAAATAAAAAATCAGCTCTTAAGAAATCTACATGATTTCAATGTGGTTCCCTGTGAATTCTGTCTTTGGTGACTGTACTTGCTGTCTGATGTTAGTGGGATAACTTTGCTACCAAAATCTAGCCTAGAAACTGATGCTTTCAAGTATTGGCTCTGCATGCTGTTTGTTTTGTCACTCGAGTCATGATTTTATTGATGACTTAACTGGCTGAATGCGACATTTGAATGGACAAATAATTAATTACATACTCCATTATGATTCTTCTGGCAAACAGTAATTGTAATTAAATTGGTAAATATGGACTGTGGCAGAAAGATCAGATCAGTCCTCCTTTCCCTTGAGAAGTAAACCTGTCTAACCTCTTTCTTGTTTTTGTTCTGTCATTTCTCTGTTTTAAAAATGCTCAATTCTGTGTGCCAGATCAAAGTAACATGATGCTTCAAGTAACTGCAGTTTCATACAAGGTTTTAAAGTGTACAGTATATACAGTGTAAGATAACAGTGTTTTCTGGGCCCCAGTACTAAAATATTTTATGGTTTTGGTGTTACAGTATTTTTAGTTAGATGCTACTCCAAAACAGCACTTGGCTAAAGTGACTTTACATTTTGTAAGATAAACATGGCCAAAACAAGAAAAAGAAAAACCCAACCGGTCTTCAGTTTTGCACTTGATGCAATTAAGAAATTATCTGGGTACCTGACAAAGCACAGAGATACTTCACAATTAAATAAGGTAATTTCTAGTGCAATGCATACTGAGAGAAAACAGCTCAAGAGGAGAAATGTTTTGGTCAAAATTAAATTAATAGATGAAGGATGCAAATTGCTGTGAAGCATTGGATTAACTGCTCGTGGTGAGCCATGCTGGGTAGTGAAATGCACAGGAACAACTTCAGGGGAGCAAACTGTGGGCACAGGGGGTGAACATAGTGGCATTTAAAACCTGTTTCTGCATATATTTATTTTTCCCTGCTACACTGATAATTTGCTGGAAGTCTGGAAATCACCAGTGACACTTCCAAGGGGTAAAAAAACCAAATGTTAATCAGTGCTGAGGATATATTACTTATTAGCATCTTCCTGAAAATCATGCTATGATCAATTTAAATGACAAATTTAAATCTGGCATTCTTTCACCTATCTATTGACTCTTCTTAGTGCACTGTGTGCCTGGTGCTTGGGCAAATCATTGGCAGAACTTGGATACAGGACAGAGGAACTTTGGCAGCATATAGAATGTCCACAAAGCAGAAGAGATTTTTAACATCCAGCTCAAATAAGCAAACAAGGCTTTGTGTTCCTTCCCTAAATTTCTAATAGCCACTACAAGAATATACAAATGCAAAGGGTTTGACCCCTTTTGACTCTTCTATTGCCATGCAATCCCCTGGAACACGTCTCCCAAGCTGAGGGAACAAGACTTAGCTGCAGGTGTAAACATTTGTGTTGTTTTCTTTGCTTCTCTTTCAATCCACCTCTTGTCCTACAGGTACAGTTACTTGTACACACCTCTTAGGTGGCTGTAGTAAGTCACCTATCTCTTCATAAAACTTTGTTTTCTTTCTCAAATCTATGTAGGCAGAAAGCTGTGTTTTCTTTCTGAAACGTGTCTGTTTAGGTGAAAACTAACTCTTGCTGAGACTTGCATGATGCTCAGCCTTAGGGAAGAGCCTTAATGCCCTCTGAAACATATGCAATAAACCCCAAAGTTTTGTGCAAGTTTCTCTCCTCAGGCCTTCTCAAATGCAAGGACTGCCAGGTCCTAGTAGTAGCCTACCCAGAAGAGAGAGGAAGGTTTTTATGCTAATGCCTATGTGAGAGGGGAGAAGAGCTTTTATGACCGACCTTAAGTGTGTTGTGGCAGGAAACAGTGATGACTCTTAGAAAAGCATGCATAAATCAAGCCAGAAGTAGACTCTTGCCTTGGGTGGCACTGCGAGCTGCCTATTAAGAGCCTTACTCAAGTTATCCTTACTTGGTCCAGGGCACATCCCGTCAGGATGCGCTGAAACAGGAGGAAACGCTAGCCCGGCTCTGCTCCGGGGGAAAACACACTCCGCAGCGCTCCAGAGGCTGCTCCTCAAGTAGCGCAAGTCTCTCCTTGCCGTGGGAGAGCCGAACTCCTCAGCGCTGCGGAGCTGCACCTCAGAGCAATGGAAGGCGCCTGGGTGGGTGAGGGTGTCACTCGCGCAGGATTTCCCACCTTCGCACGCGGCCCCACAGGTGTGCCCGCCTCGGGGGGAGGCGTCCGTCGCGCCTCAGGTGTGCCCGCCCTCAG